>NW_022293740.1:0-6644 GCF_002776525.5 Piliocolobus tephrosceles | reverse complement strand
AGTTGATGGGTGCAGCACACCAACATGGCACATGTATACATATGTAAAAAACCTGCACGTTATGCACATGTACCCTAGAACTTAAAGTATAATAAGAAAAAAAAAAGAAAAGAAAAGAATGCATCAATATCTGGTGATTCATAAGTAAACAATTTGTCCCATAATTTTCATTTCTTAGTATGTTATGTGGGTCAAGTATTTTATGAAGGAAATTCTTTTGAAAAATTTATTTTAAAATCTTAATAAAACCTTTCAAAACAGGAATAGCATGATTACATTAATCTCAGAGAAGTGTTTAAACAGTTAGACATATCTCTATAGACATACATAGATATATAGGCATAGATATAGAGAAATATCAACTTTTCTTATAACATGAAAAGGGAAGATATTTCAACAATGGTGAACAGGGAAAACACACCTCATTTAAACTATTTAGACTGATAAAAATTTAAGTGAATAAATATTTCACATGATGATGAATGAAGGACAGAATTCTCCTTCATTGCATATCAGAATTATAAAGTGTTTCACATTTAGGGTTTGGCAAGCAGACAATATATATTAACATTTAAAATACAGAAAAGCAGCACATGGCAATGCCAGGCCTGAGAATCTCCCCCAGGACCACAAGTACAGGTGAAAAGACAAGGGCTAAGTGCTGGACACCAGTACTTCCACAAGGTGACCTGTGTTTGTGGGGATTTATAGAGGCTTCTCCTCATTCATGTATGCACTTTTTGCATATTTTCTGAGATTCCAACTTTATAATAAAATCAACAGGAAAACAAATTTAATTTTTATAGATGAGTTTTCAAAATAGATGTTTTTAACGTACTGTGCAGGTAAAGAGTATGCCTGAGGCTGCCCATGAGAAAAGTCACTGACAAAGGCAAGACAAAGCGGTACTCTGCTTTTGGCCACTGTGGTTACACCACAGTGGAGAAATAGCATGAGCAGAGCCCTGTTGGTTCCTTCACCAGCAGTTGGGCCTGGGCCTTAAAGCAGCACTGTTTCCTCCTCTCCATGAAGGCCTCCTAATCTGCCCTAATCTGCCAGGCTGTGTTCACCAACCTCAACTGCATCTGAGAGTAACTGAGGTCAGTGGATCTAGGGGAGTCACTTTCTGGGTTGGAATTCCTTCACTTTCACATGCTGAACACAGCAGTCATCTCCTTCATGGTTGATTCTTATACATTTAAAAAATATTGGAGATCCTGAAACACACCAAGAAATATTGGAATGAATATAACAGTGAAACAGCAAAAGAACAAACATAACTAACTCCACTTCTGTTTAAGGGCCCTTCATCCATTCCTGCACATAGGCTAGGATAATTTTACAACACTGAGATAAAATGAAAAACAGCAATCATATAGTTTTTGATACTAACTCTGAGATTCAAGGGAAAGTATGTAAACAACTATGCTTTGTTAGAGATTTGTAGGAGCTTTGTGACCTGACCAATGACAAAGTAGTTCCCATCCTCCTCAGACTCTCACTGGCTCCCAGGTGTCTGCCTTCCTTAGTCACCTCTGGATCCCACCCACCCACCTCCCCTTCCTCTGTCCTTTCCATAAAAAGAGCATGAAATTTATACTGATTCACATACTTCTTTGGGACATTAGTCCACCATCTTCTTGGCTTCCTGGCTCTCCAAACTAATGTCACCTTTCCTTGCTCCAAATCCTTGTCTCCTGACATATTGACTGGTGTGTGGGGAGCAGGATGAGGTTGGATTTGGCTACATTACTTTCTCTTCACACAGAGTTTGTATTCTTTTTTGTAATAGAAGAACTGATATACTTGAGAGATTAATCTTTTCCTCTAACTGAAACAATATCAAAACACATTTCTCAAAACAATTCACTGTAAATATTATTTATATGCTAATTTTATAAGTGAATAACATATTTTATTCTCTATATACTTATTATATTACACTTTGAAAATATATGCACTTTATTAGTAGAGGCTTTTAGTACTCTATAGCAACACTTTTTCTACAGTTATATTTCCAATAGTTACATCATAATTTAAAGCAACATTTTTTGCTTAAGTATGTATACATTCCAGAATAAAAGAAAATAATAGCTTTTTTGAAGGGGGATAGAGTTAACTGGTTTAACTTATGCTTTTAATTAACTTAAATTGTATAAATTTCTATGCTTAGATAGAAATTTATACAATTTAATATTTATATTTTTATATAATCATGGATACTTTCTAAAAAATAACATTGATAAGTGACACAGAAATTGCTTTCTTTCACTACATGAGTAATGTAGGGAGAAATGTTTGGTGAAGAATAGATCCCCTTGGACAACACTGGAGAACTCCATGTTGCTACTCCTCAACCCATCTCAAATTCATCAGAAACACTTTCCAGTGGAAAGCTAAAGAAAGTTATAAGGGTTTCTTTCTCTCAGAAAATTAAGCCAGGGTTCCCATCATTCATACATTTAGTCATCAATGATGTCTCCCCATTAGGCAATGAGCACAAACTGGTCACTGTCACAGTGAAAGGGGAGCAGCAAATGACATTGTGAGTAACTGGGAGAGATAGAGGGGTCACATGCGATCAATGACAGAGACAGCATCAGGAGAAGGGCTTCTGTATTGCAGACAGAGCCATGAATAATAGAAGGGACGTCCCTGTCTTCATGTGGCTGACACTTTAGGGAGAAAAGAATGAAACTCGACAATACAATTAACTATAGAATGGAGCATGTCAGGAGACGATAAGCTTTATGGAGAAAAATAAGGAGAGTGGAGTAGGGCGTGTTAACCCAGTGAAAGTGGCTTAGGCAAGTGTCTTGATTAGCAGAGGTTTATTGAGCTAAGGTTTGAGGCTGCACCCAGAAACAACACAAGTCACAGGAGCATTTGTGCATTTTTAGTGGGTTTTGGGAACTCAGTACTTAGGGCCAGAGAACACGCAGAAGGAAAGAGAAAGGATGGGGTAGGCAGTGAGGCTAATGGCTACATCTTGGGAGAGTCTATTTAGTGCTCAGTAAATCGATGCTTTACATAAGATAAGGCAAGCGTTTGGAAAGAAAGAGTGTAGGAAAGAGTCATGTATGCAGCTGTCTTAGGCTAGGTGGAAAAGCAATTGATCTCATCTTGTCTTTGTTCTGTATCTGTGAAGATAAATTGGTGATTGATACTGTCAATGTGAAATTTAAGAGAACTCAGTTTTAGCATTTAAACTTAGGTTGCAGACCTAAGGCAACCATGGGCATAGGCTCGTTTTATAGGAGGATATGTAGGATTCAAGGGCTAGCAAGGAATTTCCTTGTGAGTGATTTGTAATGCAGGCCATCTGGGGAAGTATATGGCTTTGGGCTCTTGTGGGATCCTGGCTTACACATAATGCTATGACATGGGGTTGTGAAATTACAGTTAACTACCTATTTAGGGAAAATAAATGGCAGGGTTCCATGACTCTGTTCCTAGGCTTACCTTTCCCCTTGACATAACAAGTTTGGGGGGCCTGTGATTTTTATTTTCTTCTCTCAATTTTTAAAATAAATGGTTACATATTTAGGGAGTGTACATGCAGATTTCACACCTGCATTGATTACATTGTGGTGATGCCTGGGCTTTTAGTTGCCCATCATCTGGATAGTGAGCTTTGTACCCAGCAGGTAATTTTTCAACCCTCATCCCCTCCTACCTTCCCATGCTTGGATTCTCCAGGGTCTGTCATCTTACTCTCTGTGCATGTGGACCCACTGTTTAGCTCCTGCTGAGGTCTGATTTTCTCGTACAGAAGTGATGCGGGGAGGATGGTGGGGCACTCAGTGGGAGTGGTCAGGAAAGACCTCTCTGAGGAGAAGGGACCTGAGCAGTACAGACTCCAGGGAAAGCCCTGCAGAATGAGGAGGCAGGATTGATGACAGCCGTGAAGTGGACTTGAGTGTGGCGGGTGTGAGGACCAGCCAGAGGCCAGAGAGGCCTGAACTCAAGGGCCAATGGCCAGAGAGGAGTGTGGGCAAGGCTACCAGGGTCAGATGATGAGGGAAGCACTCCTCATGACAGGAGCTTAACTTCAATTTTAAAGGTTAGGGGCCGTTGTGTGGGAAAATAAATAAAGCAGGGAGAACAGGCAGGGGACTGGGACAGTGCCATGAGCCTGAGGATGGCAGTGGCTGGACTAGGGGAACAGTGGAGGTGGGGATGGAAAGACAGGGTCAGGTACAGGACCTGTGCTGCTGGCAGAGACCCTGAGACTCATCGATGCCTGTGGGTGCTGAGAAGAGGTGAGTAAGGGCCAGGACAAGGGGTCCCTCATGAGCATCTGCATGAAGGGTGGCATCCTTCACTGGAACAGGGAGGGATGGCAGAGAAGTGTTTCCAAAGGGAAAAGTGGAATGAACTTGGGTGGGGAATTTAGACAGGAGACATTTTGACAGTGAAGTAGAAACATCAAGTGCTCAGATCCTGGCTCACGCGATCATCCTGCCTCAGCCTCCTGAGTAGCTTGGGCAACAGGTATGTGTCACCACACCTGCTTTTATTTTTCCTTTTGTAAAGATGGGGTTTCACTGTATTGCCCAGGCTGGTCTCAAACTACTGTGCTCAAACAATCCTCCAGCCTTGGCCTCCCAGAGTATTGGGATTACAGGCGTGAGTCACTGTGCCTGGACACCACTATGTAAAATTTAAAAAACCTATTTTTGAGTGCTGTTGCACATGGCAAGGTTTCAAAGGGCCCTTAGTGACCCCTTACCCACCTTTGCTGAAAGGTGGTATCAGTCTCTTCCCCAGGACACCTAAGGAAAACAGGCCAGCATCAGACCTCAGGAGTTCCTCTCACAGGCCTTGGCCTGGATGGCTGGAGCTGTGGTCCAGGGCTCAGTCCTGTCACCTCCTCTTTGTGTGACCTGGGACCTCTGGGAGCTTCAGTGTCCCCATCGGTCCAATGACAGCCCTTTTCTCACTGAGTTGTAGTGAAGATTCAACAACGTTTTAGCAGAGGGGCTGGCATGATGTGTGCTTCGTATACCTGCAGCTCTCGTCATGAATGATAGACTCTTTGGCCCTGCTGGTCCCAGCTCAGCACACTCATCCTCATAATGTCATTTCTCCTATCCATGCACAGCCATTGATTGTTTACAAAGTGCTCTTCCCAAAAGTTACCCTGTGTGTAAAACAAGATAAAATGGTGTAAGTCCTTTTAGACCCTCCTTCAGAGGAGGCCTAGGCTTAGAGCCTTCTCAGAGTTTCCCTCGTGTTTAATCCCGGTGCAACCTAGCGGTCCTGAAGCCAAGAGAACAATTCTAGCTTCCCCCAAATCCCTTCTCCTAAGCAGCGGTTCCAGCCTTGTTAGGACCACTCACTGTAAGAAACTGCATGCCTCTCCAACTACGGGATTCACAGGGGAAAGTGTAAAGGGACAAATGAGTGGACTCCACCAGTAAGCCCTGGAATCCAGGATGGTTCACATCCCATCAGTGTCCAAGGATGTGACCCAAGATCAGCTATTTTAATCCAGAGGTTTGTAGAAAACAGCGTTTGAGACAAACAAAAGCACAGCTGCTCTGCTTGCACTAAACCGTGGCTCCAGATTCCAGTGGAGGCCAAATGCTGTTTCTCTCCAAACCTACCCACATCCTGCTATCAGAAAAAGAGTGCCCCAGGGTGCAGTTAGGGAGAGCCAGAGGAGAGGAGGAGAATCACTGCTCTAGATGGGTCCTCCATTCTCTGGATGAAGAGCAGGCCCCCAGAACACGAGGGCTCATATGGCAGAGCCCCCACAAAACAACTGTTCTGGCAGAAACCCAGATGAAAAATTTCCACTAAGGTATTTTTTTAAAAGAATTGTATTTGGATTTTAGTTTTTTTTTTTTAAAAAAAGATTGTTGATGATGGCCGAATAGGAACAGCTCCAATCTCCAACTCCCAGCGTGAGTGACACAGAAGACTGGTGATTTCTGCATTTTCAACTGAGGTACTGGGGTCATCTCACTAGGGAGTGCCAGACAATCGGTGCTGGTCAGCTTCTGCAGCCCGACCAGTGAGAGCTGAAGCAGGGCGAGGCATTGCCTCACCTGGGAAGCGCAAGGGGGAAGGGAATCCCTTTTCCCAGCCAGGGGAACTGAGACACACAACACCTGGAAAATCGGGTAACTCCCACCCGAATACTGCACTGTAAGCAAACGGGCACACCAGGAGAATATACCCCACACCTGGCCAGGAGGGTCCCATGCCCATGGAGCCTCCCTTCTTGCTAACACAGCAGTCTGTGGCGATCTAACAGCAAGGCAGCAGCGAGGGTGGGGGAGGGGCGCCCGCCATTGCTGAGGCTTAAGTAGGTAAACAAAGCTGCTGGGAAGCTGGAACTGGGTGGAGCTCACAGCAGCTCAAGGAAACCTGCCTGTGTCTGTAGACTCTGCCTCTGGGGACAGGGCACAGCTAAAAAATAACAGGGGAAGCAGCAGAGTCCTGTGCAGACATCTGACAGCTTTGAAGAGAGCAGTGGATCTCCCAACACGGAGGTTGAGATCTGAGAAGGGACAGACTGCCTGATCAAGTGGGTCCCTGACCCCTGAGTAGCCTAACTGGGAGGCATCCCCCACTAGGGGCAGTCTGACACCCCACACCTCACAGGGTGGAGTACACCCCTGAGAGGAAGCTTCCAA
>NW_022293739.1:0-1028 GCF_002776525.5 Piliocolobus tephrosceles | reverse complement strand
AGTTGGTTTTTTGAAAAGATCAACAAAATTGACAGACCGCTAGCAAGACTAATAAAGAAGAAAAGAGAGAGGAATCAAATAGAGGCAATAAAAAATGATAAAGGGGATATCACCACCGACCCCACAGAAATACAAACTACCATCAGAGAATACTATAAACACCTCTACGCAAATCAACTAGAAAATCTAGAAGAAGTGGATAATTTCCTGGACACTTACACTCTCCCAAGACTAAACCAGGAAGAAGTTGAATCCCTGAATAAACCAAGAGCAGGCTCCGAAATTGAGGCAACAATTAATAGCCTACCCACCAAAAAAAGTCCAGGACCAGATGGATTCACAGCTGAATTCTACCAGAGGTACAAGGTGGAACTGGTACGATTCCTTCTGAAACTATTCCAATCAATAGAAAAAGAGGGATTCCTCCCTAACTCATTTTAGGAGGCCAACATCATCCTGATACCAAAGTCTGGCAGAGACACAACTAAAGAAAAGAATTTTAGACCAATATCTCCGATGAACATCGATGCAAAAATGATCAATAAAATACTGGCAAACTGGATTCAGCAGCACATCAAAAAGCTTATCCACCATGATCAAGTGGGATTCATCCCTGGGATGCAAGACTGGTTCAACATTCGCAAATCAATAAACGTAATCCAGCATATCAACAGAACCAAAGACAAGAACCACATGATTATCTCAATAGATGCAGAAAAGGCTTTTGACAAAATTCAACAGCCCTTCATGCTAAAAACGCTCAATAAATTCGGTATTGATGGAACGTACCTCAAAATAATAAGAGCTATTTATGACAAACCCACAGCTAATATCATACTGAATGGGCAAAAACTGGAAAAATTCCCTTTGAAAACTGGCACAAGACAGGGATGCCCTCTCTCACCACTCCTATTCAACATAGTGTTGGAAGTTCTGGCTAGGGCAATCAGGCAAGAGAAAGAAATCAAGGGTATTCAGTTAGGAAAAGAAGAAGTCAAATTGTCCCTGTTTGCAGATGACATGATTGT
>NW_022293738.1:0-1169 GCF_002776525.5 Piliocolobus tephrosceles | reverse complement strand
AGAACGGAGCCTTCAGAAATAATGCCACACATCTACAACCATCTGATCTTTGACAAACCTGAGAAAAACAAGAAATGGGGAAAGGATTCCCTATTTAATAAATGGTGCTGGGAAAATTGGCTAGCCATAAGTAGAAAGCTGAAACTGGATCCTTTCCTTACTCCTTATACGAAGATTAATTCAAGATGGATTAGAGACTTAAATGTTAGACCTAATACCATAAAAACCCTAGAAGAAAATCTAGGTAGTACCATTCAGGACATAGGCATGGGCAAGGACTTCATGTCTAAAACACCAAAAGCAATGGCAGCAAAAGCCAAAATTGACAAATGGGATCTAATTAAACTAAAGAGCTTCTGCACAGCAAAAGAAACTACCATCAGAGTGAACAGGCAACCTACAGAATGGGAGAAAATTTTTGCAATCTACTCATCTGACAAAGGGCTAATTTCCAGAATCTACAAAGAACTCAAACAAATATACAAGAAAAAAACAAACAACCCCATCAAAAAGTGGGGAAAGGATATGAACAGACATTTCTCAAAAGAAGACATTCATACAGCCAACAGACACATGAAAAAATGCTCATCATCACTGGCCATCAGAGAAATGCAAATCAAAACCACAATGAGATACCATCTCACACCAGTTAGAATGGCAATCATTAAAAAATCAGGAAACAACAGGTGTTGGAGAGGATGTGGAGAAATAGGAACACTTTTACACTGTTGGTGGGATTGTAAACTAGTTCAACCATTATGGAAAACAGTATGGCAATTCCTCAAGGATCTAGAACTAGATGTACCATATGACCCAGCCATCCCACTACTGGGTATATACCCAAAGGATTATAAATTATGCTACTACAAAGACACATGCACACGTATGTTTATTGCGGCACTATTCACAATAGCAAAGACTTGGAATCAACCCAAATGTCCATCAGTGACAGACTGGATTAAGAAAATGTGGCACATATACACCATGGAATACTATGCAGCCATAAAAAAGGATGAGTTTGCGTCCTTTGTAGGGACATGGATGCAGCTGGAAACCATCATTCTTAGCAAACTATCACAAGAAGAGAAAACCAAACACCGCATGTTCTCACTCATAGGTGGGAACTGAACAATGAGCTCACTTGGACTCGGGAAGGGGAACATCACACA
>NW_022293737.1:0-2705 GCF_002776525.5 Piliocolobus tephrosceles | reverse complement strand
GAGACTTACAAAGAGACTTAGACTCCCATACAATAATAATGGGAGACGTCAACACTCCACTGTCAACATTAGACAGATCAATAAGACAGAAAGTTAACAAGGATATCCAGGAATTGAACTCATCTCTGCGCCAAGCGGACCTAATAGACATCTGTAGAACTCTCCACCCCAAGTCAACAGAATATACATTCTTCCCAGCACCACATCACACTTATTCCAAATTTGACCACATAATTGGTAGTAAAGCAGTCCTCAGCAAATGTAAAAGAACAGAAATTATAACAAACTGTCTCTCAGAACACAGTGCAATCAAACTAGAACTCAGGACTAAGAAACTCAATCAAAACCGCTCAACTACATGGAAACTGAACAACCTGCTCCTGAATGACTACGGGGTACATAACGAAATGAAAGCAGAAATAAAGATGTTCTTTGAAACCAATGAGAACAAAGATACAACATACCAGAATCTCTGGGACACATTTAAAGCAGTGTGTAGAGGGAAATTTATAGCACTAAATGCCAACAAGAGAAAGCTGGAAAGATCTAAAATGGACACTCTAACATCAAAATTAAAAGAACTAGAGAGGCAAGAGCAAACACATTCAAAAGCTGGCAGAAGGCAAGAAATAACTAAGATCAGAGCAGAACTGAAGGAGATAGAGACACAAAAAACCCTCCAAAAAATCAACGAATCCAGGAGTTGGTTTTTTGAAAAGATCAACAAAATTGATAGACCGCTAGCAAGACTAATAAAGAAGAAAAGAGAGGAATAAAATAGACGCAATAAAAAATGATAAATGGGATATCACCACCGACCCCACAGAAATACAAACTACCATCAGAGAATACTGTAAACACCTCTACGCAAATCGAATAGAAAATCTAAAAGAAATAGATAATTTCCTGAACACTTACACTCTCCCAAGACTAAACCAGGAAGAAGTTGAATCCCTGAATAGACCAATAGCAGGCTCTGAAATTGAAGCAACAATTAATAGCCTACCAACCAAAAAAAGCCCAGGACCAGATGGATTCACAGCTGAATTCTACCAGAGGTACAAGGAGGAGCTGGTACCATTCCTTCTGAAACTATTCCAATCAATAGAAAAAGAGGGAATCCTCCCTAACTCATTTTATGAGGCCAACATCATCCTGATACCAAAGCCTGGCAGAGACACAACAAAAAAAGAGAATTTTAGACCAATCTCCCTGATGAACATCGATCCAAAAATCCTCAATAAAATACTGGCAAACCAGATTCAGCAGCACATCAAAAAGCTTATCCACCATGATCAAGTGTGCTTCATCCCTGGGATGCAAGGCTGGTTCAACATTCGCAAATCAATAAACGTAATCCAGCATATTAACAGAACCAAAGACAAGAACCACATGATTATCTCAATAGATGCAGAAAAGGCTTTTGACAAAATTCAACAGCCCTTCATGCTAAAAACGCTCAATAAATTCGGTATTGATGGAACGTACCTCAAAATAATAAGAGCTATTTATGACAAACCCACAGCTAATGTCATACTGAATGGGCAAAAACTGGAAAAATTCCCTTTGAAAACTGGCACAAGACAGGGATGCCCTCTCTCACCACTCCTATTCAACATAGTGTTGGAAGTTCTGGCTAGGGCAATCAGGAAAGGAAAAGAAATCAAGGGTATTCAGTTAGGAAAAGAAAAAGTCAAATTGTCCCTCTTTGCAGATGACATGATTGTATACTTAGAAAACCCCATCATCTCAGTCCAAAACCTTCTTAAGCTGATAAGCAAATTCAGCAAAGTCTCAGGATACAAAATTAATGTGGAAAAATCACAAGCATTCTTATACACCAGTAACAGACAAGCAGAGAGCCAAATCAGGAATGAACTTCCATTCACAATTGCTTCAAAGAGAATAAAATACCTAGGAATCCAACTTACAAGGGATGTAAAGGACCTCTTCAAGGAGAACTACAAACCACTGCTCAGTGAAATAAAAGAGGGCACTAACAAATGGAAGAACATACCATGCTCATGGATAGGAAGAATGAATATCAAGAAAATGGCCATAATGCCCAAGGTTATTTATAGATTTAATGCCATCCCCATCAAGCTACCAAAGAGTTTCTTCACAGAATCGGAAGAAACTGCTTTAAAGTTCATATGGAACCAAAAAAAGAGCCCGCATTGTCAAGACAATCCTAAGTCAAAAGGACAAAGCTGAGGCTTCACACTACGTGACTTCAAACTATACTACAAGGCTACAGTAACCAAAACAGCATGGTACTGGACCAATACAGCGATATAGACCAATGGAACAGAACAGAGTCCGCAGAAATAATACCACACATCTACAGCCATCTGATCTTTGACAAACCTGACAAAAACAAGAAATGGGGAAAGGATTCCCTATTTAATAAATGGTGCTGGGAAAATTGGCTAGCCATAAGTAGAAAGCTGAAACTGGATCCTTTCCTTACTCCTTATACGAAGATTAATTCAAGATGGATTAGAGACTTAAATGTTAGACCTAATACCATAAAAACCCTAGAAGAAAATCTAGGTAGTACCATTCAGGACATAGGCATGGGCAAGGACCTCATGTCTAAAACACCAAAACAACGGCAGCAAAAGCCAAAATTGACAAATGGGATCTAATTAAACTAAAGATGGGGAAAGGATTCCCTATTTAATAAATGGTGCTGGGAAAATTGG
>NW_022293736.1:0-1511 GCF_002776525.5 Piliocolobus tephrosceles | reverse complement strand
CAGATTCACCAAAGTTGAAATGAAGGAAAAAATGTTATGGGCAGCCAGAGAGAAAGGTCGGGTTACCCACAAAGGGAAGCCCATCAGACTAACAGCAGATCTCTCGGCAGAAACTCTACAAGCCAGAAGAGAAGGGGGGCCAATATTCAACATTCTTAAAGAAAAGAATTTTCAACCCAGAATTTCATATCCAGCCAAACTAAGCTTCACAAGTGAAGGAGAAATAAAATCCTTTACAGACAAGCAAATGCTTAGAGATTTTGTCACCACCAGGCCTGCCTTACAAGGGATCCTGAAGGAAGCACTAAACATGGAAAGGAACAACTGGTACCAGTCATTGCAAAAACATGCCAAAATGTAAAGACCATCAATGCCAGGAAGAAACTGCATCAACTAGTGAGCAAAATAACCAGCTAATGTCATAATGACAGGATCAAGTTCACACATAACAATATTAACCTTAAATGTAAATGGACTGAATGGTCCAATTAAAAGACACAGACTGGCAAATTGGATAAAGAGTCAAGACCCATCTGTCTGCTGTATTCGGGAAACCCATCTCACATGCAGAGAACACATAGGCTCAAAATAAAGGGATGGAGGAAGATCTACCAAGCAAATGGAAAACAAGAAAAGGCAGGGGTTTCAATCCTAGTTTCTGATAAAACAGACTTTAAACCAACAAAGATCAAAAGAGACAAAGGCCATTACGTAATGGTAAAAGGATCAATTCAACAAGAAGAGCTAACTATCCTAAATATATATGCACCCAATATAGGAGCACCCAGATTCATAAAGCAAGTCCTTAGAGACTTACAAGGAGACTTAGACTCCCATACAATAATAATGGGAGACTTCAACAGCCCACTGTCAACATTAGACAGATCAATGAGACAGAAAGTTGACAAGGATATCCAGGAATTGAACTCAACACTGCACCAAGTGGACCTAATAGACATCTACAGAACTCTCCACCCCAAATCAACAGAATATACATTCTTCTCAGCACCACATCGCACTTCTTCCAAAATTGACCACATAGTTGGAAGTAAAGCACTCCTCAGCAAATGTAAAAGAACAGAAATTATAACAAACTGTCTCTCAGACCACAGTGCAATCAAACTAGAACTCAGGACTAAGAAAATCAATCAAAATCCCTCAACTACATGGAAACTGAACAACCTGCTCCTGAATGACTACTGGGTACATAACGAAATGAAGGCAGAAATAAAGATGTTCTTTGAAACCAATGAGAACAAAGATGCAATGTACCAGAATCTCTGGGACACATTTAAAGCAGTGTGTAGAGGGAAATTTATAGCACTAAATGCCCACAAGAGAAAGCTGGAAAGATCTAAAATTGACACCCTAACATCACAATTAAAAGAACTGGAGAAGCAAGAGCAAACACATTCAAAAGCTAGCAGAAGGCAAGAAATAACTAAGATCAGAGCAGAACTGAAGGAGATAGAGACACAAAAAACCCTCCAAAAAATCAATGAATCCAGGAG
>NW_022293735.1:0-1500 GCF_002776525.5 Piliocolobus tephrosceles | reverse complement strand
AAAACCGCTCAACTACATGGAAACTGAACAACCTGCTCCTGAATGACCACTGGGTACATAACGAAATGAAAGCAGAAATAAAGATGTTCTTTGAAACCAATGAGAACAAAGATACAACATACCAGAATCTCTGGGACACATTTAAAGCAGTGTGTAGAGGGAAATTTATAGCACTAAATGCCCACAGGAGAAAGCAGGAAAGATCTAAAATTGACACTCTAACATCACAATTAAAAGAACTAGAGAGGCAAGAGCAAACACACTCAAAAGCTAGCAGAAGGCAAGAAATAACTAAGATCAGAGCAGAACTGAAGGAGATAGAGACACAAAAAACCCTCCAAAAAATCAATGAATCCAGGAGTTGGTTTTTTGAAAAGATCAACAAAATTGACAGACCGCTAGCAAGACTAATAAAGAAGAAAAGGAGAAGAATCAAACAGATGCAATAAAAAATGATAAAGGAGATATCACCACCGACCCCACAGAAATACAAACTACCATCAGAGAATACTATAAACACGTCTACACAAATCAACTAGAAAATCTAGAAGAAATGGATAATTTCCTGGACACTTACACTCTCCCAAGACTAAACCAGGAAGAAGTTGAATCCCTGAATAGACCAATAGCAGGCTCCGAAATTGAGGCAACAATTAATAGCCTACCCACCAAAAAAAGTCCAGGACCAGATGGATTCACAGCTGAATTCTACCAGAGGTACAAGGAGGAGCTGGTACCATTCCTTCTGAAACTATTCCAATCAATAGAAAAAGAGGGAATCCTCCCTAACTCATTTTATGAGGCCAACATCATCCTGATACCAAAGCCTGGCAGAGACACAACAATAAAAGAAAATTTTAGACCAATATCCCTGATGAACATCAATGCAAAAATCCTCAATAAAATACTGGCAAACCGGATTCAGCAGCACATCAAAAAGCTTATCCACCATGATCAAGTGGACTTCATCCCTGGGATGCAAGGCTGGTTCAACATTCGCAAATCAATCAACATAATCCAGCATATAAACAGAACCAAAGACAAGAACCACATGTTTATCTCAATAGATGCAGAAAAGGCTTTTGACAAAATTCAACAGCCCTTCATGCTAAAAATGCTCAATAAATTCGGTATTGATGGAACATACTTCAAAATAATAAGAGCTATTTATGACAAACCCACAGCCAATATCATACTGAATGGGCAAAAACTGGAAAAATTCCCTTTGAAATCTGGCACAAGACAGGGATGCCCTCTCTCACCACTCCTATTCAACATAGTGTTGGAAGTTCTGGCTAGGGCAATCAGACAAGAGAAAGAAATCAAGGGTATTCAGTTAGGAAAAGAAGAAGTCAAATTGTCTCTGTTTGCAGATGACATGATTGTATATTTAGAAAACCCCATCGTCTCAGCCCAAAATCTCCTTAAGCTGATAAGCAACTTCAGCAAAGTCTCAGGATACAAAATTAATGTGCAAAAATCACAAGCATTCTTATACAC
>NW_022293734.1:0-2104 GCF_002776525.5 Piliocolobus tephrosceles | reverse complement strand
GTGTCGCTTGGAGCATGTTCTTCTGTGTGTTAACTGAGTGGGCCCATTCTTTGAGCATGAGCTGTATACCAGCAGGTGCTAGGCACTGTGAGGGGCCGCACCTCTGCCCTCAGGGAGAAGATGCTGGCCACTGGGGGAGGATGTGAGGGAACCAGTTGGAGGGAGGGAAAAGGCATACAACAAGTGCTCAGCAGTGGCTTAGGAATGGCTTAGGAATGAGTAGATGGATGGATGAATGGATGAGCAGATGTGTAGACACATGGATGGATGGGTGTGTGGATAGATGAATGCTTGAATGGATGGACGGACAGATGAAGGATGGACGGATGGGTGGTTGGAATGATGTGTGTGTGTGTGTATGGGTGGGTAGATAATGTATGGATGGGTGGAGGGTAGATGATGTATGTACATATGGATGGATAGATGGATAGATCAATGTATGGATAAACAAATGGACAGATAGATGAATGGAGGGATGGATTAATAGGTAGATTGGTGGGTGGATGGATGAATGATAGATGGATGGACGAATAGATGAGTGGATGGATGGGTGAAAGGATGGATGATGGACGGATGAAAGGATGAACAGGAGGTGAGTGGATGGATAATGGAAAGATGGATGGATGATAAATGGATGGATGGATGAATGATGGATGGAAGGAGGAACAGGTGGATGGATGGATAAATGGATGGATGGATGGAAGGAGGAACAGGTGAATGGATGGATGGATAGATGAATGGATAAATGGATGGAGGATAAAAGGATGTATGAATGATGGATGGATGGATAAGTGGGTGGATGGAGAGATGGACGGATGGATGGATGGAAGGATGAACTCATGGATGGATGGATGGAAGGATGAACAGGAGGTGAGTGGATGGATGATGGATGGATATATGGATAAATGGATGGACGGATGAATGATGGGTGGAAGGATGAACAGGTGAATGGATGGTTGGTGGAAAGATGGATGGATGGATAGACAGGTGAATGGATGGATGATAAAAGGATGGATGGATGAATGGACAGATGGCTGGATGGATGGATAAATGGATGGGTGATGGATAGATGGAAGGATGAACGGATGGATGATGGAAGGAAGGATGGATGGATAAACAGATGGATAAATGATGGATGCATGGAAGGATGAGCAGGAGGTGAGTGGATGGATGATGGGAGGATGGATAGATGATGGATGGATATAAGATGAATGAATAAATGGATGAATGATGGATGGAAGGATGAATAGGTGGATGGTGGCTGGATGGATGGATGAATGGAAGTATGAATAGGTGAATGGATGGATGATGGATGGATGGAAGGATGAGGGGAGTGGATGAATGATGGAAGGATGGATGAATGGATGATGGATGCATGGAAGAATGAACAGGTGAATGGATGGATGATGAAAGGATGGATGGAGGGATGGATGAACAGGTGAATGGATGGATGGACAGGTGAATGGATGGATGATAAAAGGATGGATGATAAATGAATGGATGGGTGGATGGACAGGTGAATGGATGGATGGCAGATTTTTGGATGGATAGAAGGAAGAACAGCTGAATGGCTGGATAATGGAAAGATGGATGAAGAGGTGACCAGATGAATGACGGATGGATGGATAGAAGGATGAACAGTTGGATGGATGATGAAAAGATAGATGGAAGGATGGATGGATGGACGAACAGGTGAATGGATGGACAAAAAGGTGAATGAATGGATGGATGATAAAAGGATGGATGGATGATGGAGGGACGGAGGGATGGATGATGGATGGATGGATGGATGGATAGATGGATGGATGGATGGATGGATGGGTGGGTGGAAAGACGAACAGGTGAATGGATGGATGATTGGATGGATGGATGGATGGATGGATGGATGGAAGGACCCACAGATGTATGGGAAGATGATGGAAGAATGGATGGATGGATGGAAGGATGAACAGGTAAACAGAAGATGGAAGGATGAACGGATGGGTAGATGGGTGAATAGATGGATGATAAAAGGATAGATGAATGATGGATGGATGAAAGGACAGATGGATGGATGGATGGATGATGGATAGATGGATGGAAGGATGAACAGGTAAATAGATGA
>NW_022293733.1:0-1319 GCF_002776525.5 Piliocolobus tephrosceles | reverse complement strand
TGAAGTAGTCATAGTCTCCACCCTCATGGAGCTTATACCTTAGTGGGGGAAAGATAGATGTTAAATGGATAATTGGTAATGAGATGATGACGTAGGAGTCTTGGGAGAGCAAACGGAATGGATGTGAGTGCAGAAGGCACGACCTGAGGGTGACTTATACAGGTTGCGGAGGGATCTATCTACAGGGATGAGATTCAAAGTGAAAGTTAGTGAAAGAATTATTCTACCATGTGGGAGAATCCAGATGAATAATGTCCCAGGCAGAGAGAATGGCAAGCATAGAAGGCTCAAGGTAAGGAAGAAGCAATGTGTTACAGAAACTAAAAGGAGATTAAAAAGGGTCTGAGGTTAGTTAACCTGAGAAGAACGGCTCCAAATGAGAATGATGGATCAAAAGGTGTGAGATCATTCAAGATGACAAGTTTGGTATTTTGTAAAAGTAAATGAGAATTATATGAAGGGCTTTAAAGAAAATGCTTTATTGACACATAAATAACGAATTATAAAATTCACACATTTAAAGTGCAAAGCTCAATGATTTTAGTAAAGAGTTGTGCAACCTTCAGTATAATCTAATTTTATTGTAGTAAAATATATGTAAAATCTAGTATTTAAAGTGTTTGATTTTCTGGCATTAACTCCAATCAGTGTTATTCAACCACCTGCATTATCTAATTTCTGAACTTTTGTTACCCTGAATGGAACTCTCATATTCATTAAGTAGTTACTCTTATTATTCCTCTTCCATGCTCCTGTAAACCACAAATCAGCTTTTTCTTGCTATAGATGTGTCTACTCTGGATATTTTGTATAAATGGTATCCTATAATATGTGGCCTTTTGTGTCTGGCTTCTTCCATTTAGCATAACGTACACTAATGTTCATAGAAGCTCATTTACAGTAGCCAAAGGGTGAGAATAACAGAAATGTGTATCAAAAAAAAAAAAAAAAAGAAATGATAAACAAAAATGTGGCATATCTATACAATGGAATGCTATTTAACCATAAAAAGAATAATGTTACGATACATACTAAAGAATGAACCTTAAAACATTAGAATTATAGTACCATTTGTATGAAGGGTTTCTAAACAAGATGTCAAATAATATGATTTACTTCTGAACACATCTCAGAATGCCCCATTGATCTCTCTATGAAGACTGGATTGAAGGGAGAAAAAAAAAGGAAATACTAGCTGAAAAGCGACTGCAGTCGCCCAAGTGAGATATTGCGTTTGTTTAGAGTAGGAAAGTTACAACAGAGGAGGGAGAAGTGAAACATTAGAAACATATTTAGAAATAGAATAATTGTGCTTTGTG
>NW_022293732.1:0-13753 GCF_002776525.5 Piliocolobus tephrosceles | reverse complement strand
GTGTGTTCTAGGTATGTCTGTTTGTCTGTTTTCCCTAGTAGACTTCGAGCTCCTTGTATAATAGAGAATGTATTTTATTCAGTTTGGAACCTGACACATAGTAGAATCAGAGTAAATGCTGAATGAATGAATGAATGAATGAATGAATGAATGAATGAATGAATGAACGAACGAATGAATGAATGAATGAATGAATAGCAGGGTGTTAGGAGACAAGAGGATATGGATCATTGTATCAAAGCCAGTACCTAAAGGAAACATACGCAATGCTTATGGTATCAGATGTACCATGGCAGCAGGCAAAACTCAAAGGTCCATATGAAAATGAATTTGGCAACTTTCAGTCATACTAGAGTACATTTGAAGTGATAGTTACTCAGTTGTTTTGGATGACTTAAAAAAACCTTATTCCTTGTAATAGGACTTCTTTTTAACTGGGATGCAATGTGTCCAGAAAAAGATGGTCTTTTCTAATTTCTATGACTACTAGGAAGGTACATGAGAAGTAAGCAAAATAGTATCAGATAGTTCTGTTAGAAAATTTCCTGAAGAATGCAAATATTTGCCCCCTTCTTATCCTCTTCCCTGCCAATGCACACATTTTTAGCTCCATGCCTGGAGTGTGGATGTGATCATGGGAGCCACCATGAATCTGAGGGAGCCTTAAGGACAGAAGACATCTACTAAAGAAAGCAGAGATAAGGACCCAAGTTTTCCATGACTTTTTGGAGTTTTCATACCAACCCTGGACTGTCTTCTCATGCTTACTTTAGAGGCAAGAATAAACCCATTTGTGTTCAGCCATCAAAGTTTAGTTTCTGTTTCTGGCAGCACTTATAGTTTCTAACTGACACAGAAGTTGATCTCTGTGCAGATAAGAAATGTCTCCCATATCACACAGCAAGTAAATAGTAGAGCTGACTATAAATCCGTCAGTGTTTCAAAATATTTTATTCACTCCATATCACTGAATGCTCCCTCCCCTTTTAATGCTTTCTGCTGTCTTCTTAACTTACAGGTAGAAAACTGTAGCCAGAGGGACAGTCAGGACTGTGCCTGAAACCTTTTATGAATCAGGGCAGAGGTTTCAGGATTTCTAGAAAATTACATTAGGAAGATCTAAATGATCCCAATACATCATCATGACTTCCCCATGGCACCTGCACCATACAATGACAATGAAATTGTTGTTATCAAATGGGAGAATATTTTGCATAGCACAATCTTTCTGATACATCACAGTGGCTGTCAACTGTTAAATCATGCTGAAAATGGTGAAAAGAATTAAAAGTATAGGGTCTGAGCACTTATCCCTGTCAGCCAAGCAGTTGAAATAAATACACGACTATCTAGGAAAATTGAAACCAGTGTGCCACCTCGCGGACTTCTACATCCTCCCCAAAACAAAACAAAGCAAACAAAATAAAAACACAGAGCCCTAGAGTTCATTAGGAGTTCTGAAACAGGCAGTATTAAGAAACAAAAAATGGTGCAGTCCACATATTCCATCAGCTCCTCAAGAATCACTCCCAAAGTTTTTTGTGTCCCATGCCATCTTAATGGGGAGCAATAGGTTGTTTATACTGCAGGGAGACAATAGTAAATGGTTTATCCATGTTGCCCACAACCAGAGATGACCCAGAATTTGTTTTTCCCTTTTTCTGGTCTCTTCCAGAAATCCAACCTATTTTCTGCCAGGAGTCCACTTTTGTCACTCAAGTCTGTCCAGCTTTCACTAGACATGCCCTTTTACCCTATGGGGTTTCATGGATGGAAAAATTTTCATAAACCAAAACAGAGATTGTCTTTCTCATTAGATGTTTTGCTTAGTAGATATAGAGAAGATTTATGTCCACATGGATTATTCTCACCTGGAACTTCTTTTCATCTTGCCAAAGCCAGCCTTCTAAGTTGTCAACAAGTTTTATCCATATGTCTTTGCAGTCGTTTTAGGCAGTTAAATGGAATATCTGTCTTTTGTTTTTCGCTACAAGTGACTCTCTTGGCGTATTTTAATTTACCATTAAATATACCATTCAGTATATTTTTATTTACCATTTCACTTCAAAGATAACATGGTGCATTAGTTTCCTCGAGCTGCTGTAACAAATTACCACAAACGGTGTGGCTTAAAGTAATATAAATATATTTGCTCACAATCCTAAAAGCCAGGAGTTTGAAATCAAGATGTCCTCAGGGCTACACTCCCTCCCAAGGCTCCGGAGAGAATCCAGTCCATGCTTTCCTTTTGATGGCTGCTTGTAATCCTTAGTATTCCTTGGATTGTGGCTCCTTTTGTCTTCACTTTGCTGCTTCCTGTGACATCTGTGTTTTCTTTTTTTTCTGTTAGAAGAACATTTCTCATTAGATTTAGGGCCTGCCCAGGTAATCCAGGATGATCATATCTCAAGATTTGAACTTTATTATATGTGCAAAAACCCGTTTCTTGAATAGGTTAACATTTCACAGATTTTGGCGATTTGGGCATATCTTTCTAGGTTCTACATTTCAACTTACTACAAATATAGTAAGATCAAAATGGGGTATGTGCCACAGAGTGTAACAAGGGCTTTACCAAACTAGTTTCTAGTTTTGTTTTGTCTTGTTTTTAGTTTTGGTTGCCTAATTACTGTCTATTTTACCTGGGCTAAGACAGTATACAATATTTCCTGCTCTTTTCAGCAAAAGTTCCAGTCTGTCTATAGCTCAACTCAGTCCTAAACTATGCTGGTGTCCTCCAAAGTGGCTTATATAGAAACATGTATAATCAATATTTCATAGGTTTATATTCTTCAGAAAAAAATACTAATGAGATACAATCTGGTTTCATTGGTCTAGATTTCTCTTCTAGATATGTTGCCTGATAATCAGCAATATTGGAAGATCAGATTTCTAGCCTCATCTACCGATGTAGACAATATTATTTATCAGCTTATTCAGAAAAAATATTTTAATCAGATGACAAGGATAGAAAATACATAAAAACATTTGAGGGAGTTCTGACCTCACCTGCATTGTAACTCTAGATCTTTGGTTACTCCACTGACTGATAAATATTTATAACTTTCATTTAATTTTCTTTTACCCTATGGAAAGCTTAATGACTTCTCGAAATATTTATTTCACTTACTGTGGAAAACTTGACATAATCAGAACAGCATAGTTTATAATTTTAGCTACACTAATAATGATTATTTATCAGAAACAGTTACTTTAATTTTCTTCTTTAGCACAGTCCCATAAAGCTAATTAATTATGTCACTTGTATCATACAGTGCTTAAAGATGCGTGTTTACAGAAATTGCTTGTAGAAATTCTTCTATATGTAGTTTGGCAGAGTAAATTTCTACTTTCAATTTGTATTCTTCCTTGTTCCACCAGATGAATATTTGTCCTTTTGGAGAAAGAAACCAATATAGAGTATGATATTTTCCAAGGTCCCATGGTAGTCAGCCTAAGCCTCTCATACAAATGGATTAATGGTCTATAATATTCTGTGCATTAAAATATTTGTCACAAAAATGAATGTATACTTTCTCCCCCTTCACACACTGCCCTCATTAGAGACCTTCTCAAAAGAAATGATTATATTTTTTTTTGAAAAATGTTCTGTTCTTGGAAGTATAATCTCTGCCATTAGAATGATAAAGAAAAATATAACAATACTTTTAGATATAATTCTCTGAAAAATAGTTCTCATGACAGAATATAATAGAACACACAAGAATACAAAATAGTTCTTATTACCGTGGAACATGTTAGAGTGTATTACTTTAGGAAAAAAAAAAGTAAGCCCACTCTTAAAATTACATTGTGTTTTTATTCTTAGATTTCTGCTTTATTTTTCTCTGAATTCTTTAGATTGAGATAGGCTGCTAAGCCTGTCACACATCATGCCTATTCTGTGAATGCAATTAGAGAGGGCTCAGCTGGAAAATTCTCTGCATCTAGATAGCTCCAGAAAGCACTTTCACTGGCCTGGTTTCTTTCATGGCAAAATATAGAAGGAAGAGATTTTACCATTTACTTCCTTTGTTTCTCGTGTTCACACGATTGCTAACATTGATTCTGAGAACAGAATTAATCTATTTAATTAAAATAACTAGAATTGGACACAAATTGAGACTTCTTATTCATATGCTAAATTGTAGGTATTTTTGCCTCATGTAGCAATCCTAGCTTGTGATATTAGCAAAATGATTCTTGTGGCCTCAAATCAAAGTGGAATCCATATTTATCTAGTAACATAAAAAAGAGAAACTATTTTTGTATATTTTATAAATCTATATCTTTGCTCTTATGCTTTTTTTTGGTAAAAACTGGCATTAATATTATTTACATATCATTAAAATGTATTTAAATCCCTGTAAGGGCCCTAATGTATCTATCTACATTATTCACATAACACCAATCTATCCAGTTAAAATATTAAATACATATTCTAAGTTTTATTCCATATTTCAACTACATTTTAAGTTTCTTGACAGCAGAAGTTATGCCTTTTCTCTTTTCACCTATTTTCAGCATATTTCTGTGATGGGTATGATACCAAAAGGCAGATGCCCAGTGGGCATCAGTTGTAGTAGTCTATCCTTGCACCAGTACTTGGCATTTCTCCACATTCTTTAAAAAAAAAAAAAAAACAAAACCTCTTTAAAATAAAGCGCAATCTGGGATTTACTATAGATTGTGCACAAAAAGTATATTCATACCACCATCAACTCCAGGAGACAGACTTTCCTTAAAGTCTTTGTGCATTCTTTCTAGCATCCAGGGACCACCCACTCCCTTTACCCTACCCCCTGACATTGCTAAGCTCTTTAGCTTCCTCCCTCTTTTCTTTATTGAGCTAGGTGTCTTTCTCTTTCTGCCTTAGCATGCTTTCCGAGTTCTGCCCCTCAACAGACTTTTCAAAGCTGTTTTCTCTACAAAGTCATTTGCTCTACAAAGAAACTTTCAGACCAATTACCTGGAAGATTACATTTTCTTGGAACAGAGCACTACAACTATATAATGGGTATTTTAATCAAAGGAGAAACATGATGTTCCAACAGGGGTTCTGAGAATCAGGGCTTCCTTAAGTTCTGGTTTTATCACTTGTATAGTGTGTGATAAATTATTTATCCTCTCCAAAATTAGTTTCTTGGTTTTTAAAACAGTTTAGCCATATGCAGAAAACTGAAACTGGACCCCTTCCTTATACCTTCTACAAAAATTTACTCAAGATGGATTAAAGACTTAATCCATTAAGACGTAAAACCATAAAAACCATAGAAGAAAACCTAGGCAATACCATTCAAGACAGAGGCATGGGCAAAGACTTCATGACTGAAACACCAAAAGCGATGGCAATAAAAGCCAAAATTGATAAATGGGATCTAATTAACTAAAGACCTTCTGCACAGCAAAAGAAACTATCATCAGAGTGAACAGGCAACCTACAGAATGGGAGAAATTTTTTGAAATCTGTCCATCTGACAAAGAGCTAATACCCAGACTCTACGAAGAATTTAAACAAATTTAAAAGAAAAAAACAAACCCATCAAAAAGTGCGTGAAGAAAATGAACAGACACTTCTCAATATAAGACATTTATGCAGTCAACAAACGTGAAAAAAAGATCATCACTTGCCATTAGAGAAATGCAAAACCACAATGAGATACCACCTCATGCCAGTTAGAATGGTGATCATTAAAAAGTGAGGAAACACCAACATGGCACATGTATACATATGTAACAAACCTGCACGTTATGCACATGTACCCTAGAACTTAAAGTATAATAATAATAAAAAAAAAAAGTGAGGAAACAACAGATGCCAGAGAGGATGTGGAGAAATAGGAACCCTTTTACACAGTTGGTGGGAGTGTAAATTAATTCAACCATTGTGGAAAACAGTGTGGTGATTCCTCAAGGATCTAGAACCGGAAATACCATTAGACTCAGCAATCCCATTACTGGATATATACTCAAAGGATTACAAATCATTCTGCCTTAAAGACACATGCACACGTATGTTTATTGCAGCACTGTTCAGAATAGCAAAGACCTGGAACCAACCCAAATGCCCATCAATGATTGACTGGATAAAGAAAATGTGGCACATACACACCATGGAATAATATGCAACCATAGAAAAGGATGAGTTCATGTCCTTTGCAGGCACATGGATGAAGCTGGAAATGATCATTCTCAGCAAACTAACACAGGAACAGAAAACCAAACACCACATGCTCTAACTCATAAGTGGGAGCTGAACAATGAGAACACATGGACCCAGGGAGGGGAACATCACACACCACGGCCTGTCAAAGGGTGGGGAGGCTACGGGAGTGGTAGCATTAGGTGAAATACCTAATGCGGATGATTGGTTGATGGGTGTAGCAAACTACCATGGCATGCGTATACCTGTGTTACAAACCTGCACGTTCCACAAATGTATTTCAGAACTTCAAGTATAATAAAAAATGCCAGTATTACACACACTACGTTAGTTGGATTATTTAGCAATATTATTTGGGAAGCATTATTTCAGATGCATTTTATCTTGTGGAAAGTAAGACTACAGACTCAATGTTTAAAAAGCCCTTGTCCTTTATTTTAGGGAAAAAGGAGATGAATGAATACCAGCCAGTAGCTGGGTGACTACAATATCTGTGTTTCTTAATATAGCAAATTTATGATTTATACATGAGTGAAACTTAAGACCCCCAAGAAATTATCTCCTAGTGAGCAAGGAAAGAGAAGTTTTTGGACACTGAGAGAGGAGAGATCATGCTATACTTAACAAAGAGAAAGGTATACCTTGCAGACAAGAGTAGGAAACAATAGCTATTTAATGAGATATTGATACCATGCAGTTGGAACAAAAAAAAAAAAAAAAACATTATGATGATAGACTTAGGATCTATGAAAGAGTCTCAGAATGTGTCCAACAGGGTAGAATACCGAAGATACAGAATGGGGTTGCGGTATTTGTTCTGCGCCACAAAATGTGAAGTTGCCTTTGGTTTTTGAGATTTGAGCTTTCCAACAAGGCAAAGTTTTGTTTATTGCAGAGACTGATTTCTCCCTCATGGGCACAGTGTAATATGAATAAATGTGCATTCTGTATTGAATTTTAATCTGCATAAAAATTAGTGGTTTGCCTAAATAATAGGTTTGACACCTTGTTTTCATTTTATAAAAACCTTTTAGACTGTGTTTCAATAGATATCTTTATTAATAAAAGAAAATATAAAGAAGGTTCATTTCAATTCCAGGAATACATCATCACACGTATCAAAGAAAAATGGGAAAACAAATTTTTATTAAAATGAAATTGTTGACATCAGATAGACATCTCTGCACATGTTATTCTCATTCTTACATCACCTGTTGACAAAAAAGAAACTCAAGAGAGTGGCTCATGGCTTCAGGGAATGGAATTGAGATCAGAATAATGAGATATTGGTTAAAGAAAGCTACAAGAAAGAAGCATTTCATTTGCTTTAAATGATGTCAGCTTTCTGATTGGTGAATTTGAATGTGTTTTTTGTTCCATTTTCTTTTTTGATTGTTTGTTTCTCTTTTTGTTTTTTTTTTTTTGTCAGACCAGTTTTCTTCTTGCACAAAGGAAACAGTATCATTGATAATTCCACCTGCATTTGACTGTATAAGCCTCTGAGTTGCTGCGTGATGAAATGTGTGGCTATCGAAGCTTAAACACATGAGGAGCTCTTTTTCTCATTATATTTCAAAAATTCAATTTTAAATGTTGGTCACAGTATAGCAATCAAATCTGAAGAGTCTTTATCCAATCAGTAATGGAAAAGGTGAAAAGGGTCAATAGGTGGCATTTGAAATCAGACCTGCCCAAAAATGTAACTTTATATTTTCCTTTACCTACTGATCAAAACTGCAATTTTAGCTTCTCTTGATTGAACATCAGTCTATGTCTACGTCACATTAAGTACGTATGTGTCTGTGTATAAAGAGCCAGCATTATACATTACATACATAGAGAATATTTGTTATAAGTTGGTATGTTATTAATCATTCTATTAAATCAATGATATATGTGTATATATAATATACGTACCATTTTACAGTTACTGAAATTGAGTGTCAAAGATGTTAAACATTTTCAACCTTACATATTAAGGAAACAACATAAGTAGTTCTGACTCATTTCAGCTATTTCTCAACAGCATAACACTGTTGAAAAAGGAAGTGGACCCCCAAAAATATTTCCCACATATTTGGTGGTTATCTTTTTTAAATTATTTTTTTCTTTAAGATGGGGCTTGCTATGTTGCTCAGGCTTGGCCAAAATTTCTGGGACTCAGTTGTACTCCTGCCTCATCATCCTCAGTACTTGTGACTACAGGTGCATACCACTGCACCAAATGAGTTAACGTTTTCAATATCACTCTTTTTAAATAAATCTTACCTCAGTCCCACTTATCTTGATAAATCAGGCTCACATATTCATATCCATTATGTAAAACCTAGAATTATTACATACTTTTTGAATTCTGCATCTTATTTCTTATAGCCCCTTGGCAAGCTGACTATCAGTTATTACTTGCTGCTATTGTCAATGTTTGCCCATCTTTGTTCTAATTTTATTTGTCTCCAGGACTGAGAACTAAATGGCTATGGTAGAACTGAGAATCAACTAGTAATGTACAGGGTCTGAGTATGGCTCAATATAAACATTGACAGAAGCAGTACCAAACACACATACAGCCCATCTAAAGCTATCCACATGGGATTTATAGGTACAAAATATTTACCTCATCAGAAATTTATCACTGCAGGATACTCCAAGCCTTCACTCCTATTCTCATGACATTTTGATCACATAATTAAAAAGAAACTCAATCTTCTCACTATTAGTTGGTTTACATTTAGGCTTCCTTTTTTATCTGACACTTCTTATCCACTGTGTAATTCATTTTGTTCACTGGGTTCTGTTCTGATCTCACCCATTAATCTCAATAAAGTACCACTTCTAAAAGACTTGGTAAATCCCTTCATCACAATCCGGCCTTCCTATTTTTTTTCTCTAGTCTCGCTAATCAACTCTTTACCCATTTGAGCTGTAAATGACTAATATCTCTAATTGAAAGTCTTGTAGCTCCTAAGAGTAAAAATCAGAACTAGCTCTCATAACGTGAAAATCATCGATTAAGAGATATATTTACTAGCATATCTGTATTTATTGTGAGTGGCTGGGTTTATTTTTTCTGCAGAAGAAAGGGATGCCCTGTTTTTCCATCAATCACTAATCTTAGGAAAATACTACCTTCTTCATAAAGCCCAGTTACCAACATGCCGATGTATATAATACCTCTGAATTTCAAAAGACAATGGTGATATTTTCCCAACTCAAGTAAATCATATTGTCTATGACATGCCTTTGTCATTTATTTAATCATATTCTGAATAAAATTTAATCTTCTTCGGAATTTTTATAGACATAATCTAAATTTTCTACCCAGTAGATTTTTTTAAGACTCATTTTTTTAGAGGAATTTTAGGTTCACAGCTACATTGATAGAAAGGTATGACTATTTTTCTACATAATCTCTGAGCCCACAGAAGCATAGTTTACTCCATTATCAGCATCATTTACCAGAATGGTACATTAGTTACAATTGAAACACCTACATTTTAGGCTGGGCGCGGTGGCTCAAGCCTGTAATCCCAGCACTTTGGGAGTCCGAGACGGGTGGATCACGAGGTCAGGAGATCGAGACCATCCTGGCTAACACGGTGAAACCCCGTCTCTACTAAAAAATACAAAAAAACTAGCCGGGCGAGGTGGCGGGCACCTGTAGTCTCAGCTACTCGGGAGGCTGAGGCAGGAGAATGGTGTAAACCCGGGAGGCGGAGCTTGCAGTGAGCTGAGATCTGGCCCCTGCACTCCAGCCTGGGCAACAGAGTGAGACTCCGTCTCAAAAAAAAAAAAAAAAAAAAAAAAAAAAAAAACCTACATTTTCATATCATTATAATCCAAAGTCCATGTAATATGAAGTTTTTTTCATTCGCTCATTGTTCATCGATATATCTACTTTGGTGAGATTCCCATTAATATCTTTAGCCTGCTTTTAATTGGTTGTTTTCTTGTTGAATTTTAAGAGTTCTTCGTGTGTTTTGGATAACAGTTCTTTAACAAATCTATATTTCATCAGTATTTTCTCTTAGTCTGTGGCTCATATTTTCATTCCCTCTGCAGTCTTTTTGCAGAGTAGACATTTCTAATTTTAATAAAGTCAAGCTTATCAAGTTTTTTATTATACTTTAAGTTCTAGGATACATGTGTAGAAGATGCAGGTTTGTTACATAGGTATATATGTGCTATGGTGGTTTGATGCACCCATCAACTCGTCATCTACATTGGGCATTTTTCGTAATGCTATCCCTCCCCTAGCCTCCCCACCCCATGACAGGGCCCAGTGTGTGGTGTTCCCCTCCTTGTGTCCATGTGTTCTCATTGTTCAACTCCCACCTATAAGTGAGAACATTCAGTGTTTGGTTTTCTGTTCCTGTGTTAGTTTGCTGAGAATGATGGTTTCCAGCTTCATCCATGTCCCAGCAAAAGATAAGAACTCATCCTTTTCTATGACTGCATAGTATTCCATGGCATATATGTGCCACATTTCTTCATGCAGTTAATCACTGATGGACATTTGGGTTGGTTCCACGTCTTGCTATTCTGAACAGTGCTACAAGAAACATACGTGTGCGTGTGTCTTTATAGTAGAATGATTTATAATCTTTTGGGTATATACCCAGTAATGGGATTGCTGAGTCTAATGGTATTTCCGGTTCTAGATCCTTGAGGCATTTCCACACTGTGTTCCACAATGGTTGAATTAATTTACACTCCCACCAACAGTGTAAAAGCTTTGCTATTTCTCCACGTCCTCTCCAGCATCTGTTGTTTCCTCACCTTTTAATGATCACCCTTCTAACAGTCATAAGGTGCTATCTCATTGTGGTTTTGATTTGCATTTCTCTAATGACCAGTGATGATGAGCTTTTTTCATAAATGTCTTCTTTTGAGAAGTGTCTGTTCATATCCTTTGCCCTCTTTTTGAATTTTTTTTTTTTCTTATAAACTTGTTTAAGTTCTTATAGATTCTGGATATTAGGTCTTTGTCAGATGGATAGATTTCAAAAATTTTCTCCCATTCTGTAGATTGTCTGTTCACTCCGATGATAGTATCTTTTGCTGTACAGAAGTTCTTTAGTTTAATTAGATCCCATTTGTCAATTTTGGGTTTTGTTGCCATTGCTTTTGGTGTTTTAGTCATTAAGTCTTTGTCCATGCCTCTGTCCTGAATGGTTTTGCCTAGGTTTTCTTCTAGAGTTTTTATGTTTTAGGACTTACATTTAAGTCTTTAGTCCATCTTGAGTTAATTTTTGTTTAAGGTTTAAGGGAGGGGTCCAGTTTTCTGCATTTGGCTAGCTAGTTTTCCCAACACCATTTATTAAATAGGCAGTCCTTTCCCCATTGCTTGTTTTAGTCAGGTTTGTCAAAGATCAGATGGTTGTAGATATGTGGCGTTATTTCTGAGGCCTCTGTTGTGTTCCATTGGTTTATATATCTGCTTTGGTACCAGTACCATGCTATTTTGGTTACTGTAGCCTTGTCGTATAGCTTGAAGTCAGGTAACGTGATGTCTCCAGCTTTGTTCTTTTTGCTTTGGATTGTCATGGCTATACAGTCTCTTTTTTTAGATAATTGTGTTTTTTTTTTTTTTTTGTAATGGGTTCTGTTTATGTGATGGATTATGTTTATTGATTTGCATATTTTGAACCAACCTTGCATTCCAAAGACAGAGTCAACTTGATCGTGGTGTATACGTTTTTTGACGTGCTGCTGGATTCAGTTTGTCAGTAGTTTACTGAGGATTTTCACATTGATGTTCACCAGGGATAATGGCCTGAAGTTTTCTTTTTGTTGCTTCTCTGCCAGGGTTTGGTATCAGGATGCTGCTGGCCTCATAAAATGTGTTAGGAAGGAGTCCCTCTTTTTCTATTCTTTGGAATAGTTTCAGAAGGAATGGTATCAGCTCCTTTTTGTATATCTGGTAGAATTCGGCTGTGAATCCTTCTGGTCCTGGGCTTTTTTTGGTTGGTGTGCTATTAATTACTGCCTCAATTTCAGAACTTGTTATTGGTCTATTCAGGGATTCAACTTCTTCCTGCTTTAGTCTTGGGAGGGTGTATGTGTGCAGGAATTTATTTCTTCAAGATTTTCTAGTTTACTTGCATAGAGGTGTTTATAGTTTTCTCTGATGGTAGTTTGTATTTCTGTGGGATTAGTGGTGATATCCCCTTTATCAATTTTTGGTGTCTATTTGATTCTTGTCTCTTTTCTTCTTTATTAGTCTGGCCAGCAGTCTATTTTGTTGATCTTCTCAAAAAACCAGCTCCTGGATTATTAATTTTTTGAAGAGTTTTTTGTGTCTCTATCCCCTACAGTTCTGCTGTGATGTTAGTTTTTTCTTGTCTTCTGCTAGCTTTTGAATGTGTTTGCTCTTGCTTTTCTCGTTCTTTGAATTGTGATGTTAGGGAGTCAATTTTAGATCTTTCCCACTTTCTCCTGTGGGTATTTAGTGCTATAAATTTCTCTCTACACACTGCTGTGTCTGTGTCCTAGAGATTGCAGTATGTTGTGTCTTTGTTCTTATTGGTTTCAAAGCCTTAATTTCATTACTTATCCAGGAGTCATTCAGGAACAAGTTGTTCAGTTTCCTTGTATTTGTGCAGTTTAGAGTAAGTTTCTTAATCCTGAGTTCCAATTTGTTTGCACTGTGGTCCGAGAGACTGTTTGTTATGATTTTCGTTCTTTTGCATCTGCTGAAGGGTGTTTTCCTTCCAATTATGTGGTCAATTTTAGAATAAGTGTGATATGGTGCTGAGAAGAATGTATATTCTGTTGATTTGGGGTGGAGAGATCTGTAGATGTCTATTAGGTCTGCTTGGTCCAGAGCTGAGTTCAAGTGTTGAATACTGTTTTTAACCTTCTGTCTTGTTGATCTAATATTGACAGTGAGTGTTAAAGTCTCCCACTATTATTATGTGGGAGTCTAAGTCTCTTTGTAGGTCTCTAAGAACTTGCTTTATGAATCTGGGTGCTCTGGTATTGGGTGCATAAATATTTAGGATAGTTAGCTCTTCTTGTTGTGTTGATCCCTTTACCATTATGTAATGTCCTTCTTTATCTTTATTGATCTTTCTTGGTTTGAAGTCTGCTTTCTCAGAGATTAGGATTACAACCCCTGATTTTTTTGTTTTCCATTTGCTTGGTAAATATTCCTCTACCCCTTTATTTTGAGCTATGTGTGTCTTTGGACATGATATGGGTCTCCTGAATATAGCACACTGCTGGTTCTTGACTCTTTATCCAATTCGCCAGTCTGTGTCTTTTAATTGGGGCACTTAGCCCATTTACATTTAAGGTGAATACTGTTATGTGTGAATTTGATCCTGTCATGATGCTAGCTGGTTATTTTGCCCATTAGTTGTTGCAACTTTTTCATAGTGTTGATGGTCTTTATAATTTGGTATGTTTTTGCAGTGGCTGGTACCGTTTTTTTCTTTCCATATTTAGTGCTTTTTTCAGGAGCTCTTGTAAGACAGGCTTGGTGGTGACAAAAATCTCTCAACATTTGCCTGTTTGAGAAGGATTTTATTTCTCCTTCACTTATGAAGCTTAGTTTGGCTGGATATGAAATTCCAGGTTGAAAATTCTTTT
>NW_022293731.1:0-1061 GCF_002776525.5 Piliocolobus tephrosceles | reverse complement strand
TCAGCAGCACATCAAAAAGCTTATCCACCATGATCAAGTGGGCTTCAACCCTGGGATGCAAAGCTGGTTCAACATTCGCAAATCAATAAACGTAATCCAGCATATAAACAGAACCAAAGACAAGAACCACATGATTATCTCAAGAGATGGAGAAAAGGCTTTTGACAAAATTCAAGAGCCCTTCATGCTAAAAACGCTCAATAAATTCGGTATTGATGGAACGTACCTCAAAATAATAAGAGCTATTTATGACAAACCCACAGCTAATATCATACTGAATGGGCAAAAACTGAAAAAATTCCCTTTGAAAACTGGCACAAGACAGGGATGCCCTCTCTCACCACTTCTATTCAACATAGTGTTGGAAGTTCTGGCTAGGGCAATCAGGCAAGAGAAAGAAATCAAGGGTATTCAGTTCGGAAAAGAAGAAATCAAACTGTCCCTGTTTGCGGATGACATGATTGTCTATTTAGAAAACCCCATTGTCTCAGCCCAAAATCTCCTTAAGCTGATAAGCAACTTCAGCAAAGTCTCAGGATACAAAATTAGTGTGCAGAAATCACAAGCATTCTTATACACCAGTAACAGACAAGCAGGGAGCCAAATCAGGAATGAACTTCCATCACAATTGCTTCAAGGAGAATAAAATACCTAGGAATCCAACTTACAAGGGAGGTAAAGGACCTCTTCAAGGAGAACTACAAACCACTGCTCAGAGAAATCAAAGAGGACACAAACAAATGGAAGAACATACCATGCTCATGGATAGGAAGAATCAATATCGTGAAAATGGCCATACTGCCCAAGGTAATTTATAGATTCAATGCCATCCCCATCAAGCTACCAATGAGTTTCTTCACAGAATTGGAAAAAACTGCTTTAAAGTTCATATGGAACCAAAAAAGAGCCCGCATTGCCAAGACAATCCTAAGTCAAAAGGACAAAGCTGGATGCGTCACGCTACCTGATTTCAAACTATACTGCAAGGCTACAGTAACCAAAACAGCATGGTAATGGTACCAAAACAGAGATATAGACCAATGGAACAGAACAGAGTCCTC
>NW_022293730.1:0-10180 GCF_002776525.5 Piliocolobus tephrosceles | reverse complement strand
ATCAGCTTAAGAAGATTTTGGGCTGAGACGATGGGGTTTTCTAAATATACAATCATGTCATCTGCAAACAGGGACAATTTGACTTCTTCTTTACCTAACTGAATACCCTTGATTTCTTTCTCTTGCCTGATTGCCCTACCAGAACTTCCAACACTATGTTGAATAGGAGTGGTGACAGAGGGCACCCCTGTCTTGTGCCAGTTTTCCAAGGGAATTTTTCCAGTTTTTGCCCATTCAGTATGATATTAGCTGTGGGTATGTCATAAATGGCTCTTATTATTTTTAGGTACGTTCCAGCAATACCGAATTTATTTTATTGAATTTTTCAAGAAATGTTAAAAAATTAAGAAGTCAAATATCTTTTCTAATACTAACCATTTATTAAGCGCTTTTATATAATAGGTAAATTATATATTAAAAATATATAACAATTTTCTTATTGAGATACAAAGAGCCTATTATTGAAATATTGCTGATTCTATTTTGCAGATGAAAAAATTGAGACTCATAGATCAAGTAACATCCTTGAGGCTACACAAGTATTCAATGATCATATCAAAATTTAAATCCCAGTCAGCTTAAATGTTGAAGCTTCTGACTTTGGGTGCTCTGCGTCATGAAGAGGTCTGTAATGGAATGATGTGATTTAATTTAGAAGTGTGTAGACTGCCATTTGAGACTCTTCAATGCTAGAACAAAATTAGACACACTGTTCAACAGTTTTTTTCTTAGCAAATTTGACCGTGTTTTATAGTAGGAAAATTTTATTAAATGCTTATCATGGTTTGCTAAAAGCTAAAATTATGGCAATACATTTTCTTTAATATTGATGTGATTCTGTTTAACAATAGGTAATTTTCTTGTGTTTTAAAAGTCAACAAAAATGCATCTCAAAAATAAATGGTAATTATACAAGTAGATGGAATATGGGGAAAATAACTCTTACACTGCTAGGACTTAACCCATGAATTGGTGGAATAGTTACTATTTAATTTATATTTGATTTTTGTTTTTGATACAGTATTCATTTATACTATGAACTGTAATATAATTTATCACTTACTTTGGTGGACTTTGCAGTAAATCAACTTCTAGAGGAGACACTTCACATTTAAATTTGAACTCTGACTTAAAGTCATCAGATAATTCACATTCCAGAAGTCTGCATTGATTGTTTGATGTCTTCAATATATGTTACATTAGCTAAAATTTCATGTTGAGTTATATTAGTGTTTTGTTATTATAATGTTTGGCATCTAAACATATTTTTAAACTTTGTAATATAATTGTGGAATTTCAAAATTGTACCCTTGAGCACTTCCTGTTTCAAACATAATGCCATTTCTTGATTAAAATGATTTGAAAATTTCCCAAACTCTCAGAGTAAAACACAAAATTATTATTATGATTCAAAAGACCCTCCAGGACAAGTCTCCAGGATAGCTCCTCAGCCCAATATGTTCTTGATGTCTGTAATCCAGCTATACATGTTTTTAGTTAATTACATAAACCTTCCAAGCACTTTCTTCCCTCAAGGTATCTGTGTGCATAATTTCTCTGATTAGAATTTTTTTTCACTGTATATGTAACTATGTAACTATTTCTTACCATACAACTCTCAGCCTCAACATAGAATTATTCTCACACAAAATTTCATATTCAGATGTTTATTCTGACTTTCACATCACAATTGCACTTCATATCAAGTGCTTGATATGAAGGCCAGGCACAGTGGCTCACGGTGTAATCCCAGCACTTTGGTAGGCCAAGGCAGGAGGATCACTTGAGCCCAGGGATTCAAGGCCAGTCTGGGCAACATAAAGGTCCCTGTCTCTTCAAATAATAATAATAATAATAAGTTGGGTGTGGTAGTGCAGGCCTGTAATCCTAGTTACTTGGGATACTTAAGTGAACTAATCTCTTGAACCTTGGAGGTCAAGGCTGTAGTGAGCTGTGATTGTGCCATTGCATCCAACCCAGGCAACAGAGAGGCACCCTGTATCAAACAAACAAAATGTGCCTGATATGAGCCAGTTATCCTTAATAGGGTAGAGATACAGCAGTGAACAAAATTGTCCAATATGCTTTATCTGTAGATTTGATCCTAGATACTGCATTTCACAGGGGCAAGTTCTTATGATAATAAATTGGTAAGCTGATTCTCTTTTCGTAAATATTTTGATGGCACTTCCCCAAGAGTTTTGATTGCTAAAGATCTTAACCAAAATGTAAGGAATTTACTGAGAGTAATTTGCTTAAAGAAAGTCATTTGTATAATTTATTATGTTATTAGTAGTCTTTCAAGGCAAAGACCATTTGATCTTGGAAGAAGAAGTTGGTTAATTTTACAATTACTGAGACCTGGAGGAAATAGTGAGATTCCTACGGTCATATCTTCATACATATGAGATTCACGTTTCCAGACCCTGACTCTATGAACTTTCATTCTGTGAACTTCCTTTTGCTGTGTACTTAATTATTAAAGTAGTCATCTTTATAATTAGTCTTATAATTCACTCTATTATCATTATTGTGGTTATAAATTACTGTTAACAATCACTGTTACAATATTGTTCATACTTCCAGAGATCAGTCATTACTTTTTACAACCCTTATTTAAACTACCTGTATATCATCTCTATGAAACTCTAGGGATAATTAGTTCCATAAACTAATTGACAATTTTATCTGTTCCAAAAAGTGTCTCCTTCATGCTTCTAAAGTGTGCATGTATGGATGTTGATAGAGATCGGTGGTATGGATGTTGATAGAGATTGGTAGAAGCAGAGACTAGGTTGCTATTTTTGTATGCGGAGACTTAATGAACCAAGTTTAGGCTCACATTCACTTTATCTATTTTATGAGATGAGACTTCACACTGATCCTTTTTAAATTTTTATATTTATTGCTCTAAAATAACATTTTTAGTCTATGAGCGTATCTATTCTGTAATCACTTTGATTTATTCTCTGAGCTTTTTTTTTTGTTCATATATACCTTTATGCGGGTGTGTTAACTACATACTAATTCAGTCTTAGGTACAGATTAATTAATCTACTTATTTATTTATTCAACAGATATTCATTGGATGTTGACTACATACTTGACACTAGAGATTAAAATTCTTCAAAGACTATGACTTCAAAGAATTTATATTTAATAGAGAAAACAGAAAGGTAAAAAAAAAAAAGAAACCTAAAAATGTCACAGGAGAGGAAAATACAGTGTGTTATGAAAGCATAATAATAGGACAAAATAAAATTTTGCTTGGGAATGTTATAAAAGGGTTTCTGTAACAGGAGGAAACTGAGTCATGTCTTGAAGTGTGAACAGGCGTTAACCTTCTGAAGATATGAGAAAGTGTTTCCAGCAGAAGAAAGAGGATATCCTAAGGTATGAAGTTGTAACCACATTATAAGCCTCACCTTACAAAGTTTGCTTTGTAACTGGACCACAGAATGTATATCATTAAATAATTAATTAGAACTGGAAAGAAAGAATGAGTAAAAATTATAGACTTGCGAAAACTACCATAAGAAATTTTGATTTAATGAATCCAGTGGAAAACTTCCCTTTAGTTCCAGAGATTAAGTTGTACTTTCTGTAAAACCAGCAGCCATTCTACAGAAATGCTATCAACTTCCTGCCAATAACAACAACAATACCAACAAATATCTGTTTTCAACACAATAATGTACTATTTCATTTTACACAATGAGACGTGTCTTAGCCTCTGCCCAAGTTAATCCATTTTTTCGACCTTTACTTTTCTTCATAACTCCTAGTGACCTTGTTGCTTTCTGCAATACATCAACCCTTCCCAGCTACTGGATCATTCTCATCTCATCAAATTTACTACTTAACATAAACAAAGAAGCAAATAAATAAATGTGAGAGGAAACAATCATTCTTGACAAAATTTAGACAGAAAAATATGGATAGAGTTCTTGGGATATGCAAAACTGAAAATATTTATTGGTTCTCCTTTTCTGCCTGAAAGCATGATGACGGCATAAAAAATTTTTTAGCAAAGTTCAAGAGGCAGAATACAAGCTAAATAATACTACCTTATATATCGTGATGAATATTGTTGATAATTGATAATCATTAAATTATCAATTTAACAGGTAATCGATAAATGTTACCCTCAATAATTTGGGCCAAAGTTCTGATTATATTCTTCTTAGAACACATGGACAATTTCAGAATTACATATCAAATAATAGAGTGGTGCTTATGTGTAAAATTCAGAGCTATAAATTATTAAACAGAAAAATGCAGTATCAATTCATCGAAAACTAAGGAAAGAAGAAAAGATAGTTTAAATGAGATGGTAATTCATTAGAAAATAAAAAATAAAATCATTTAAAAGTTTTAAATGAGTAACAAAGAACAGGACAATACATATATATGTATAATATGAATAAAAAAGCAAACAGTTCTATTTCTCATTTTACTTAATGTTCAGTTGTGACAAAAATGGAATGCTGGTTTGAGCTTGGGTAAGAGGGAATTTTTCAGAGCAGATTATTTTCCTCCATTACGGAATGAAACCAAAGCCCAAGATTGAAATTGTGAGTAAGTATCCAATGTTCACAGACTAGAACTTCATAATTATAGTTATTATATATTGATATAAGTGACATATGTGATATATTACTTATATGATATATATCATATATCATGATATATTGCTACATCATATATATTTCATATATTTAGATATACATATGAATATACATCAATATATGTATATCTATATTATATAGTCATGTATCTGATATAGCATATATATTCATATATAAGTGCATTATATATTATACACACATAAATGTATTCATATATATGTGTATGTGTGTGTATATATGCACAAACATATATACTTTTCATTGTGTTAAAATATATAACATATACATTCTATCTTATTGTGGTAAATATATATAACCTAAAGTTTTCCTCTTAAAAAATGTTAAGTTTATAGTATTGTTAACTATATACTCATTATTGAAAACAGATCTCTAGAACTCTTTCATCTTGCATGACTGAAATTCTGTATCCATTGGACAACACCCCATTTTCCCCTTTTACACACTCCTGGCAATCAACATTCTATTTTCTATTTCTTTGAGTTTAATTACCTCAGATGTCTCATATAAGTAGAATCCTGCAATATTTGTCATTTTGTCATTGATTTTTTTCACTTAATGTCTTCAAGTTTCTTCCATATTGTATCATCTATCAGCATCTCCTTCTTTTAAAGCTAAGTAATATTCCATTGAATGTATATGCCATATTTTCTTGATCCATTTATTCTCAGATGGACATTTGTTTTGTTTCTAAACCTTGGCAATTATGAATAACACTGCAATGAATGTGGCCATGCAGATATTTCTTCAAGATTCTGTATTCAATTATTTTGGAGGTATACCCAGAAATAGGATTGCTGAGTAATATGGTAGTTATCTTAATATGGTAATCTTCTAAGGAATCTCCATACACTTTTTGCATAGTAGCTACACCATTTTACAATGACATCAGCAGTGCACAAGGGATCCAATATCTCCATATCTTTTCCACAACCTTTTCCCTTTTTATTATAGAGGGCATCCTGATAATGTGAGGTAGTATCTCTTGGTGGTTTTGATTTGCATTTTTGTAATGATTAGTGATGTTGCACATCTTTTAACATGCCTGTTGACTGTTTATCTTCTTTAAATAAATGTCTAGTAATTTTGGAGTTTCTTTGTTATTGATTTGTGTTTCTTATATGTAATAGACATTAACCCTCTACCTGATATATGGTTTGCAAATATTTTCTTCTATTTTATTATTATCCTTTTAACTCTCTTGTTTCTTTTGCTAAGAAGAAGTTTTAAAATTTGATATAATCACATTTGTCTGTTTTTGTTTTGTTTGTGCTTTTGGTATCATACCAAAAAAAATCATCACCCATTCTAATGTCATAAATTATTTTCCCTTTGTTTTCTCGTAGGAGTTTTGTAGTCCAGGTCTTACATTTAGGCCTTTAATTCATTTTTAATTTGTATATACAGAGTAAGATAAAGGTATATCTTCATTCTTTTCCATTGTGTATATCTAGTTTTAACACCATTTGTTGACGAGACCATCCTTTCCCCATCGCGTCATTGTAGCACCGTTGTCAAAAATCATTTGACCATATGAGTGAAGGTTAAGTTTCGGGCTCTCTAACCTGTTCCATTGATGGATGGTCTTTATGCCAGCATCACACTATTATGATGGCTATCACTTTGCAATATATTTTAAGCCAGGCAGTGTGGGGGCCTGAAGCTTTGCTCTTTCTCAAGATTGTTACTGCTAGGTAGAGTTCCCGAAGATTCCATATAAAGGTTTGGATATGTGTCCTGTTTCTGGAAAAACTGCCATTGGGACTTTGATATGGATTGCACTGAATCTGTAGATTGGTTTAGGCAATATGGACATTTTAACAATGTTATTAATCTATAAACACAAGATATCTTTTTATTCTTTTTTCATTATTTAATTTCTTTCAGCATTGTTTATAGTTTTCAGTACACAAATCTCTCACCCGCTCAATTTTATTCCTCAGTATTTTATTAGTTTTGATACTATTCTAAATCAGTTTTCTAAAATTATTTTCAGATTGCTTTATACTGGTGTATGTAAATATAATTTATTTTTGGATGTTGATTTTATATGAAGCAACTTTATAGCACTTCTTATTTCTAACTGTATTTTTGCATGAAATACTTTGGATGTTCCACATACAAAATCATGTCATCTATAAGAATAGATAATTGTACTTCTTCCTTTCCAATTTGGCTAAGCCTACTCTTTATTTTTACTAACTAATGGCTTTCGCTGGGACCTCTACTACAATGATAAATACACGTGGCAAGAGTGTGCTTCTTGTTCTTGGTCTTTAAAAGCTTTTTTTTTTTTTTTTATTTTTTTATTATACTTTAAGTTCTAGGGTACATGTGCATAACGTGCAGGTTACATATGTATACATGTGCCATGTTGGTGTGCTGCACCCATCAACTCGTCAGCACCCATCAATTCATCATTTATATCAGGTATAACTCCCCAATGCAATTCCTCCCCCCTCCGCCCTCCCCATGATAGGACCCATTGTGTGATGTTCCCCTTCCCGAGTCCAAGTGAGCTCATTGTTCAGTTCCCACCTATGAGTGAGAACATGCGGTGTTTGGTTTTCTCTTCTTGTGATAGTTTGCTAAGAATGATGGTTTCCAGCTGCATCCATGTCCCTACAAAGGACGCAAACTCATCCTTTTTTATGGCTGCATAGTATTCCATGGTGTATATGTGCCACATTTTCACACGTATGTTTATTGCGGCAGTATTCACAATAGCAAAGACTTGGAATCAACCCAAATGTCCATCAGTGACAGACTGGATTAAAAGCTTTTATTATTTTTACCGTTGGGTATGATGCAGGCTATGAGCTTTTCATATATAACTTTTATTATTTTGAAGTAATTTTCTTCTATTTCTAGTATGTTGAGTGTTTTTTTAATCATAAAAGTGTTGAATTTTGAAAAATATGTTTTCTGTATTAATTGTCATTTTTGTTCTTTTTTCTTTTAATGTAGTAAATTGAACCTGCTGATTTTCATATGCTGAAACATCATGCCATCCCATTGGTAAATCCCATTTGGACATAGTATATAATGCTTTTAATGTGCTATTGGATTTGGTTTGCTCTTATTCTTTTGAAGCTTTTGCATCCATATTCACCAGGGTTATTTGTCTGGAATTTTAAATAGTATCTTTGTCTGGCTTAAGTATCAGGGTAATGTTGGACTCATAGAATTAATTTAAAAGTGTTCCTTTCTATTCATTTATTTGAAAGGGTTTCAGGAGGATTTGTGCTGATTCTTATTTAAATGTTTGGTAAAATTCTCCAGCAAAGCTATTTGCTCCTGATGTTTCCTTTGCTGGAAGGTTTGATAATTGATGTAATCTCCTTACTTGTTATTGGTATGTTCAGTTTTTCCACTTATTTATGATGTACTCAGTAGACTGTATGTTTCTAGGAATTTATTTTTTTATAAATTATTCAATTTGTTGGCATATATCATTTGTACTAGTCTCAAAATAATTTTTATATCTGTGGCATCAATTGTAATGTCTCCCTTTTCACTTCTGATTTTAATTATCTGAGTCATCTCTTTTCTTTGTCTAGCTAAGTATTTGCAGGTTTTGTTTAACCTTTAAATAAAACAACTCTTTGTTGTTGTTGTTTTTATTTTCCAGGATGAGGAAATAGAGGCTTTTATTGTGTCTTGGCCACTTGGAAATAGCAAAATAGTGCAAAAAGATTAATTATCTAACCTTTAATCCAAGAAGGAAAATGAGAATCCACCAGAATAATGAAGGTCACCCCAGATCCTGGGGAGGAGAATGCTGACAAACAGCCCCTGTTACAGCATCTGGCTGAAATAAACGAGTGAAGCTCTAGTACATGAGAGAGGCAGAGAGCCTCCCTCTGTGACTCACCTTTCTATTGGGGATCCAAACAACCTAGGTTAGGGAAAAGAACTTTGTCTAGCCACATTGGCTGCAGCCCACTCTTATCTATAAGTACCATCCACTGGCTTTTCGGTCAAACTGTACATCGCTATATAAAACTTGCTGAATGAAGTACTTAAGTACTTAGAATCAAAGACAAAAGATGCTACCAAACACTGTCTATAATCACAGTCCCTATGGAGAGGGAAAATGGAAATGAAAAGAAACAAGATAATATCATAAAATCCTAACCTAATGAAAGTAATTACAATAATTAGAAGTGTCGGCACTCTAGATGAGAAGGAATCAGCACAAGAATTCTGGCACCATAAAATTTCTAAATGTAGTGACACTACTAAGGGATCACATGAGCTCTCCAGAAAGAGTCCACAACCAAGATGGAAAGGCAAAAATGACAAATAAAGGATTCAAAGCATGGATTGTAAGGAAGATTAATGAGCTTCAAGACAAGTTTGAAAATCAAAACACAAAAAACTTCCAAAGGAATCCAGGAAATGAAGAAAGATAGCATCTTAAAAATAAATCAGAGCTTCAGGAATTGAAAAACTCATTTAAGGAATTTCAAAATGCAATTGCAAGCTTTATAAAGAGACTGGACTAAGCAGAGGAGAAAATTTCTAATCTTTAAGAACAGTCATTCAAATTAACCTAGGCAGACAAAACTAAAGAGAAAGGAATGTAAAAATGAACAAAATTTTGGAAAAATATGGGATTATGTAAAGTGACTAAATCTATGATGTACTGGCATTCCTGAGAGAGAAGGAGAAAGAGTAAACAACCTGGAAAACATATTTGAGAGAATAATTCAAGAAAATGTTTCTGGTCTTGCTAGAAACATAGACATCCAGATACAAGGAACTAGATAAAATAACACCTGTGCAATACTGCCCAAAATGAGTTTTACCAAGCGTTTAGTCACCAAACTGTCTAAGGTCAATGATGAACAAAAAAAAATCTTAAAGATAGCTAGAGAAAAAAGATTACGTACAAAGGGAACATGATCTGGCTAGCAGCAAACTTTTCAGTAGCAACCTTATAAGGCAGGAGAGATTAGGGGCATATTTTTAGCATTAATAAAGAAAAGAAATTCCAACCATGAATGTCATAGCATACCAAATTAACCTTCAGAAATGGAGAAACAAAGACTTTGCCAGACAGAAAGCACTAAAGTAATTTGTTACCACTAGACCAGGCTTACAAGAGACACTTGGGAGTTCTAAACCTGGAAACAAAATAAAGATACCTGCTACTACAGAAACAAACTTAAGTACATAACCCACAGACATTTTGAAGGAAGCAGAAAATAGAAACTACAAAGCAATGGGCTAATAAGTTTATTATACTATCAAAATCTCACATATAAACAAACCTTGACCATAACTAGCTTAAATGCCCCCCATTTAAAAGGCACAGCATTTCAAGTGAAATAAAAAAAAATGTAAAAAAAGACACATCAATCTGCTGTCTTTAAGAGACCCATCTCACATGTAATGACACACCCATAGGCTCAAAGTAAAGGGTTGTAAGAATATCACCACACAAATGGAAAACAAACAACAACAACAAGAAGCAGAGGTCATTCTTCTTATATCAGATAAAACAGACTTTAAACCAACAAGTGTAAAAA
>NW_022293729.1:0-1103 GCF_002776525.5 Piliocolobus tephrosceles | reverse complement strand
TGGCTAGCCATAAGTAGAAAGCTGAAACTGGATCCTTTCCTTACTCTTTATACGAAGATCAATTCAAGATGGATTAGAGACTTAAACGTTAGACCTAATACCATAAAAACCCTAGAAGAAAATCTAGGTAGTACCATTCAGGACATAGGCATGGGCAAGGACTTCATGTCTAAAACACCAAAAGCAACGGCAGCAAAAGCCAAAATTGACAAATGGGATCTAATGAAACTAAAGAGCTTCTGTACAGCAAAAGGAACTACCATCAGAGTGAACAGGCAACCTACAGAATGGGAGAAAATTTTTGCAATCTACTCATCTGACAAAGGGCTAATTTCCAGAATCTACAAAGAACTCAAACAAATATACAAGAAAAAAACAAACAACCCCATCCGAAAGTGGGGAAAGGATATGAACAGACATTTCTCAAAAGGAGACATGCATACAGCCAACAGACACATGAGAAAATGCTCATCACCACTCGCCATCAGAGAAATGCAAATCAAAACCACAATGAGATAACATCTCACACCAGTTAGAATGGCAATCATTAAAAAATCAGGAAACAACAGGTGTTGGAGAGGATGTGGAGAAATAGGAACACTTTTACACTGTTGGTGGGATTGTAAACTAGTTCAACCATTATGGAAAAGAGTATGGCAATTCCTCAAGGATCTAGAACTAGATGTACCATATGACCCAGCCATCCCACTACTGGGTATATACCCAAAGGATTATAAATTATGCTACTACAACGACACATGCACACGTATGTTTATTGCGGCACTATTCACAATAGCAAAGACTTGGAATCAACCCATATGTCCATCAGTGACAGACTGGATTAAGAAAATGTGGCACATATACAGCATGAATACTATGCAGCCATAAAAAAGGATGAGTTTGCGTCCTTTGTAGGGACATGGAAACCATCATTCTTAGCAAACTATCACAAGAAGAGAAATCCAAACACCGCATGTTTTCACTCAGAGGTGGGAACTGAACAATGAGTTAACTTGGACTCGGGAAGGGGAACATCACACACAGGGGCCTATCATGGGGAGGGGGTAGGGGGGAGGGATTGCATTGGGGAGTTATACCTGATA
>NW_022293728.1:0-1398 GCF_002776525.5 Piliocolobus tephrosceles | reverse complement strand
TACGGGGTATTTATTCAAAGGAAAGGCAATCAGTACACCAAAGGGATACCTGGTCCACCATGTTTATAACTACAACACTGCTCATAATAGCCAAGATACAAAATCAACTGAGGCCGGGCGCGGTGGCTCACGCCCGTAATCCCGGCACTTTGGGAGGCCGAGGCGGGCGGATCACAAGGTCAGGAGATTGATACCATCCTGGCTAACATGGTGAAACCCTGTCTCTACTAAAAATACAAAAAAAATAGCCACGCGTGGTGGCCGGCGCCTGTAGTCCCAGCTACTCAAGAGATTGAGGCCAGAGAATGGCAAGAACCTGGGAGGCAGAGCTTGCAGTGAGCCGAGATGGCGCCACTGCACTCCAGCCTGGGCAACAGAGCAAGACTCCGTCTCAAAAAAAAAAAAAAAACCTGAAATGTCTATCAACAGATCAACAGATATAGAAAATGTGGCATATATATACACAATGGGATACTATTCAACCATTAAAGAGGAATACAATCCTGTTATTTGCAGCAACGTGAGTGGAACCAGAGGTTTTTATGTTAAATAGGCCACGCACAGAAAGAAAAATATCACATGTTCTTGATCATATGTGGGGGCTAAACAAGTTATTGCATGGAGGCAGAGAGTAGAATGATGGCTACTAAAGACTGGGAGTTGTGGGGGAGGGATAAAGAAAGGTTGATTAATGATAGAAATATAGAGTTAGCTAGAAGGAATGAATTCTACTATTTGATAGCACAGTAGGGTGACTATAGTTAATAATTTATTTTATTTTTCCAAATAGCTAGAAGATTTGACCTGTTCTAAAGCAATTATAAATGTTTGAGCTGATGGATGTCCTAAGTACCCTGATTTAATCATTATACATTGTATACATGTGTCAAAATATCACATGTACCCCATATGCATGTAAAACTTAGTATCAATAAAAAAGGAAGGTGCCAACCAAAAAAATAAAAGAAAATAAAAATGGGCAAAGATTTTCATTAGACATTTCTCTAAAGATATATAAATGACCAGTAATTGTATACAAAGATGCTTAATATATTAAGTCACTAGGGAAATGTAAATTAAAACCACAATAAGATACTTAACACCTACTAACTAGGATGGCTACAATAAAAGAAACATGGAAAATAACAAATGTTGACCAGATATGGAGAGATTGTAACCCTCATACATTGCTACTGGTAATGTAAATTAGGGCAGTCACTCTGGAAAACAGTTTTGAAGTTCCTAAAAAGTTAAACATAGAGTTGCCCTATGACCAAGTAGCTCCCCAATTAGGTACATAGCCAGAACATTTGTAAACATATACACACAGAAACCACAAACAAATGTTCATTGAAGCACTATTCAGACAGAAACCCAAATATCTACCAAATGATGTAT
>NW_022293727.1:0-3854 GCF_002776525.5 Piliocolobus tephrosceles | reverse complement strand
CAAATATACAAGAAAAAAACAAACAACCCCATCCAAAAGTGGGGAAAGGATATGAACAGACATTTCTCAAAAGAAGACATTCATACAGCCAACAGACACATGAAAAAATGCTCATCATCACTGGCCATCAGAGAAATGCAAATCAAAACCACAATGAGATACCATCTCACACCAGTTAGAATGGCAATCATTAAAAAATCAGGAAACAATAGGTGTTGGAGAGGATGTGGAGAAATAGGAACACTTTTACACTGTTGGTGGGATTGTAAACTAGTTCAACCATTATGGAAAACAGTATGGCGATTCCTCAAGGACCTAGAACTAGATGTACCATATGACCCAGCCATCCCACTACTGGGTATATACCCAAAGGATTATAAATTATGCTACTACAAAGACACATGCACACGTATGTTTATTGCGGCACTATTCACAATAGCAAAGACTTGGAATCAACCCAAATGTCCATCAGTGACAGACTGGATTAAGAAAATGTGGCACATATACACCATGGAATACTATGCAGCCATAAAAAAGGATGAGTTTGCGTCCTTTGTAGAGACATGGATGCAGCTGGAAACCATCATTCTTAGCAAATTATCACAAGAAGAGAAAACCAAACACCGCATGTTCTCACTCATAGGTGGGAACTGAACAATGAGCTCACTTGGACTCGGGAAGGGGAACATCACACACTGGGGCCTATCATGGGGAGGGGGGAGGGGGGAGGGATTGCATTGGGGAGTTATACCTGATATAAATGATGAATTGATGGGTGCTGACGAGTTGATGGGTGCAGCACACCAACATGGCACATGTATACATATGTAACCTGCACGTTATGCACATGTACCCTAGAACTTAAAGTATAATAAAAAAAAAAAAAAAAAAAAAAAAAAAAAGGAAAAAAAAGGAAAAAAGAAGGGAAAGAAAAAAAAAAAAAAAAGAAAGAAAAAATGGCATTAACAGACTTGCTCAATGCAAGCTGACAAAAAACTCCAATTTGTAAAAAACTCAGTATCTGCCAAGTACAATAAAGTGAAGTCCAATAAAACAAGGTGTGCCTGTATGTACAAGTCAAATTTTGATTGAACAAAATTCTAATTTTACATAGTCAAACTATCAGGTATAGGAGTATTTCTTTAATGTTTTTAAAAGCAGTGAAACCATTTTTTTCATAACAAAATCTTATACAGAATCCCAAAATGGAAAAAAAACACAATTTCCCTGTTTGAATTCAGGATGAAGTATCCAGAAAGTGTAGTATTCTACATGTCTTCCTTCCAGGTCTCTATTAGAAAATCTAGGCATCTATAGTTTAAGCAAAGTACACTGTAAATATGGGTTCTTAATTATAAAAAGATACCAATTCAACTAATTGTAATAAAATAAGACTTTTTTTTCAGTCTACTTACCTACATTCCACATATAGGCTTGTGATCTTACAGTGACATTTTATTCTAAGCATCTGAACACAAGGTGGACATTCTCCAGGGTGACATGGCAAAATACATGGGTGAAGACAACCTAGTGGCCGTGACTTGGAGCACCCTTCCTCACAACGAAGGCATTCTGGGCCTGCCTGAAAAATAGCATGGAAATAAATCACCTAAGTACAAGGTAAGCGTAACATTTCTATATGTTAGAGTTATAAAATTTATATATCCCATTAAAATAAAGTACTTCTGCAGCTCTTAGAAACACAGTTAATCAAATGGTATATGCTCTCATTTATCTTAAAAATATTAAAACTAAAGAATAGCAAGATTGTCAATATGACTATTATCCATATAGATTTGTTTTGCCTAAGAGTCTCACTAAGTCAAATTGCCTCATTTTCAAATGAACCTTAAAATGAACTTGACTATATAAAGTATCCCACTAAAAATGTAAATTGCGTCCTAAAGAATAGTCAAAGACAGAAAAAAAATACACAGTAAAAATGTTCATTGATTTCTATACAATAATCAACACTGAACTAAAGAAATCAATACGCTGTTAACACATAAATAAAAATTCCAAAGCACTAAACAGTCTGGAGGTAATTATCTCACCTTGGCAAAAAGAAACACATATAGAGTGAAAAAATAATGACCAGTAGTTTTTATTCTAATGCACATCAATGAATTAAAGTTACATTTTACAAATAAATGTACCTCAATGTAACTTAACAAGGCACATTTTTTCTAGTGATTTAATAGTGTTAAATCCCTTTTCTCTAGTGATTTAATAATGTTAACTAGTATTACAATCTACTAAAGAAGGTTAAAAATACTTATTTCAGGATATTGTTTGTTTTCTCACATCATACTTGAGGTAAAATAAGAGAGCTATATACATGGATACTAAATCTTAAAGGTCAAACATTTTTATTACCATTCCAAAGAGAAGCCATGATTACAACAATTATTATGATAAAATTCTAAGCTATTTTTTGACATATAGGATTAAAAAGAAATAGTGTTACAAATTATAAAAATATTATTTTATAAATAATTTTATTTTTAAAAGCATATTCATTTATTCCACAAATACTCAACACTTATGTGCTGGGAATTGTTCTTGGCACTGGGAAGACATGAGATAGGCTCCTGGAACCTACATTTATGTGAGGAGGTAAAGACAATAAATATAATGTCTTCATAACTACTCTGAAGAAAGATAAAGCAGGATAAGAAAGAGTGATGGCAGCAACAAGAAGGAAACCTGACTGATAAAGATCACATGTGAATAGAAATTGAGTTAAATGAGGGAGAGAACCACCAGAAAGGAGAGTTCCAGAGGAAAGGAACAAATGCAAAGGCTCTAAGAAAAAACAAATGTGGAATGTTCAAGTAACAGGATGAACAGAGGTAGAAGTGAGTAAGCAAGAGAGTGATGAGTAGTCAGATGAAAGTTGGGAAAGATCATTACTGAGCCTTTATAGGCCATTGAAAAGGATTTAAATTTTGGTCAGAGAGCGACTGAAAACTACCAAAGGATATGGAGCAGGAAGATGATACTTGATTTACATTTTTTAAAAGATTATCTGGCTGATGCAATAAAACAAAGTGAGAGTAGAAAAGTTGGTTAGGAAATTACTGCAGAAACCTAAGTCAAAGGTAATGGTGGCTTAGATGAGGATGGTAGAGGTACAGGTTATGAGAAACTGTCAGATTTAGGATCTATTTTGATGATAAACCTAACAGGATTATCTGTGGGAAAAGGACAACAAAGACAAGAAAGAAATCAAGCATGATTCCTATGTCTTTGATCTGCACAACTGGGTAAAATTGGTAAAATGACTTTCTGAGATGGGAAAGACTGAGCAAGTATTAGGCAGTGAGTAACAAAATATGCAAAAAGAACCAAAGTTAACATAAAGAATTTATTTCATTTGCTCTTCCTATGTGGTACACCTACAAAAATCTTCTATTTAAATAACATGAGTAGAAGAGCATATTGGGCTGGGAGTTAAAAGATCAGGCATAGTACTTTCTGATTAGCTACTCTCCTGTTGCAGAATCGTGGACAAGTCACACAGCTTCAGTTTCTCTATTTGCAAAACAAAAAGTATACTTAGTTTTTTTCTTGTAAATTTGTTTGAGTTCTTTGTAGATTCTGCATATTAGCCCTTTGTCAGATGAGTAGATTGCAAAAATTTTCTCCCATTCTGTAGGTTGCCTGTTCACTCTGATGGTAGTTTCTTTTGCTGTGCAGAAGCTCTTTAGTTTAATCATATCCCATTTGTCAATTTTGGCTTTTGCTGCCATTGCTTCCGGTGTTTTAGACATGAAGTCCTTGCCCATGCCTATGTCCTGAATGGTACCACCTAGGTTTTCTTCTAGGGTTTTTATGGTATTAGGTCTAACATT
>NW_022293726.1:0-2454 GCF_002776525.5 Piliocolobus tephrosceles | reverse complement strand
AATTAAAGAAGTACTAGGTCTAGATTTTATATATATATATATATATACACACACACATATATACATACACATATGAATTACATATATGTAAATTATATATATGCACACACATATAAACAACAATATTTTTTGTAGCATTGTGAGAGTGGAAAATGGTTAGCAAATTTCAAACAGCTAAAGAAATGGTTGGATAATGCGTGGATCACATACTCTGAGATATTAAGCAACTAGTGAGGCAAAGAAATTATTTTTGTATGTATTAAGCAAGGGAGACATTTTTTATGTATTGATCCACATTATAGAGTAACGTGCAAACAATTATTTGTGACAGAAGTATGTATGTATTCATAAAAACATCTAGTATATATTTGGATGAGCATATAAGATGTGGCAGGATGTAATTTTTCTGCTTATATTTATTATCTCAGGAGAATAGAGGAAAGTGGTTAGAGAGAATTTAAAAATGTTTTTATACCTTTTTGAGAAATTTCATTTGTTACCAAAAAATCGCATTGCTATTCCAATTTGAGTGTTGTGGTTAATTTTTGTTTATTTTGAGAAAAATTTTAAACATAAATTTGCAAGAATAGCATGAATAACTCCTTTGTACCATGGTTCAATAATTGTTAATATTTTGACACAATGCATGCTTCCTCTCTCTCTTTACCCACCCTACAAAAATTATTTTCTAAGATCATGCTTTTTATATAACTACGTTATCAAAATAAAATTTAATATCAATAATGTTATTATCAATCACAGTCCATCTTCAAAATTCACCAGATTCTCCAGTATTGTTTTTCATCATCTTTTTCTATACAGGATATAATTGAGAACCTGAGACTTACATTGTCATTTCTCTATAGCCTCTTTTAATATGAAACAGTTATAGCCTCTCTTTGTGTTTCAAGACACTGGTATTTTTAAATAGATCAATTTTGCAGAATGTTTCCTCATGACTAGATTCAAGTTTATGCATTTTTGTCAAGGATATCATAAAAGTCACATTATTCATGGTGTTAACTTTGATCATTTGGTTAAAGAGGTATCTGCCAGGTTTCTTCACTATATGGTTCCTATTTTTCCTTTTATTAATAGATAATTCATGGGGAGATAGTTTGATGTTATATGAATATCCTATTCCTCATTCAATGTCTACTTGTTAATTTTAACATCCACTGGTCATTCTTGCCTAAATTATTATAATAATTATAAAATACTGATTTTTTAACTTTATCAATTCCTCTACAGGTATTAATTGGTGTACTACTATAATTTAAAATTTTCTAAAAATGGTCAATAGAGAAAATAACAAGTGGTATTCCATGTACTCAAAGCTGTTGAGGACTGACAAGGCATAAAGCCAGGCAAGGGCCATGGTCAGCAAGTCCCAAGCCTTGAGGTCAAGTGCAAGTTCTTACAAGAATACCTGAAATACATCTCTTAATCTTCCTGTGCCTTTGTTTCATCCCTGACAAAATGAAATAACTGCTCAAGTGCTTTTCAGAATTGTGATTCTACAAAATCTGCTAGAATTGATTCATTTCCAGGAATTTTTGCACTGTAAAACATACCTCAAATTTAAGAGTTTTGGATGAACAAACACGAAAGCAATTTGCCTCCTGACTATGCTTCAGGGGCCACGGCTCCTCACATGACACAGTGCACAAAGGAGTGGGATTCTGAGTAACTACAGTACAGTATAATTTTTCTAACAATCGATCAAAGTATGCATTTTGAAGCAGGCTAAAACAGTAATTTGAAGAGACGGGGAAATCTGAACATTTAAATATTTGTTTTTAAATATTACGGTGATTGTTCTCCCCAGTTTCTCCGGGCTTCTAAAACATTGAAATGCATATAAAGGAAGTATTTACTGTGAAAAAGTAAACCTCCTCTCCATGGAAAGGATTATAAAAAAAAAAAAAAATAAAGTGAAATCACACCTCAAAGGAACATGGCTTTTTCACAGGAAAGTTTAAATTTTTCTTATAGAAAAGAGAAAGCTGATGCTCCACATAATTATACAGCTAGTAGGAATCTCAGACATCATGGCGTCCAGTGATGCTTGGGGTCCAAGTAAATACCATGGGGTCTTTACCTCACAGGGGATGAATTGAGAGCAGTGAGATGAACTGTTGAAAGTCATGGATGTGAGTGCAGGTCCTGGGTCATCTTGTCCACGCTAGTTCTCATGTTGTGTTCTTCCTTTCCCAACTAAAGCTTAGCTATGATAGTGTTCCAGAGATAACATTTCAGGATAAATATATGAAGCCATTTCCTGGGCAGTGTGACATAAAAATGTAGGAAAAAACTCTATTTCCAAATGATCCCCACCCAGATGACACATTTTAATTTTCTGAAATTTTCTTTTTTTTTCTTTTTTTTTTTATTATTATACTTTAAGTTCTAGGGTACATGTGCATAACGTGCAGGTTTGTTACATATGTATAC
>NW_022293725.1:0-3338 GCF_002776525.5 Piliocolobus tephrosceles | reverse complement strand
ATCAAAAGAGACAAAGAAGGCCATTACATAATGGTAAAGGGATCAATTCAACAGGAAGAGCTAACTATCCTAAATATATATGCACCCAATACAGGAGCACCCAGATTCATAAAGCAAGTCCTTAGAGACTTACAAAGAGACTGAGACTCCCATACAATAATCATGGGAGACTTCAACACTCCACTGTCAACATTAGACAGATCAACGAGACAGAAAGTTAACAAGGATATCCAGGAATTGAACTCATCTCTGCACCAAGTGGACCTAATAGACATCTATGGAACTCTCCACCCCAAGTCAACAGAATATACATTCTTCTCAGCACCACATCACACTTATTCCAGAATTGACCACATAATTGGAAGGAAAGCACTCCTCAGCAAATGTAAAAGAAAAGAAATTATAACAAACTGTCTCTCTGACCACAGTGCAATCAAACTAGAACTCAGGACTAAGAAACTCAATCAAAACCGCTCGACTACATGGAAACTGAACAACCTGCTCCTGAATGACTACTGGGTACATAACGAAATGAAAGCAGAAATAAAGATGTTCTTTGAAACCAATGAGAACAAAGATACAACATACCAGAATCTCTGGGACACATTGAAAGCAGTGTGTAGAGGGAAATTTATAACACTAAGTGCCCACAAGAGAAAGCAGGAAAGATCTAAAATTGACACTCTAACATCACAATTAAATGAACTAGAGAGGCAAGAGCAAACACATTCAAAAGCTAGCAGAAGGCAAGAAATAACTAAGATCAGAGCAGAACTGAAGGAGATAGAAACATAAAAAACCCTCCAAAAAATCAATGAATGCAGGAGTTGGTTTTTTGAAAAGATCAACAAAATTGACAGACCGCTAGCAAGGCTAATAAAGAAGAAAAGAGAGAGGAATCAAATAGACGCAATAAAAAATGATAAAGGGGATATCACCACCGACGCCACAGAAATACAAACTACCATCAGAGAATACCATAAACACCTCTACGCAAATCAACTAGAAAATCTACAAGAAATGGATAATTTCCTGGACACTTACACTCTCCCAAGACTAAACCAGGAAGAAGTTGAATCCCTGAATAGACCAATAGGAGGCTCTGAAATTGAGGCAAGAATTAATAGCCTTCCCACCAAAAAAAGGTCAGGACCAGATGGATTCACAGCTGAATTCTACCAGAGGTACAAGGAGGAGCTGGTACCATTCCTTCTGAAACTATTCCAATCAGTAGAAAAAGAGGGAATACTCTCTAACTCATTTTATGAGGCCAAGATCATCCTGATACCAAAGCCTGGCAGGGACACAACAAAAAAAGAGAAATTTAGACCAATATCCCTGATGAACATCGATGCAAAAATCCTCAAAAAAATACTGGCAAACAGGATACAGCAGCACATCAAAAAGCTTATGCACCATGATCAAGTGGGCCTCATCCCTGGGATTCAAGGCTGGTTCAACATTCGCAAATCAATCAACGTAATCCGGCATATAAACAGAACCAAAGACAAGAACCTCATGATTATCTCAATAGATGCAGAAAAGGCTTTTGACAAAATTCAACAGCCCTTCATGCTAAAAATGCTCAACAAATTCGGTATTGATGGAACGTACCTCAAAATAATAAGAGCTATTTATGACAAACCCACAGCTAATATCATACTGAATGGGCAAAAACTGGAAAAATTCCCTTCGAAAACTGGCACAAGACAGGGATGCCCTCTCTCACCACTCCTATTCAACATAGTGTTGGAAGTTCTGGCTAGGGCAATCAGGCAAGAGAAAGAAATCAAGGGTATTCAGTTAGGAAAAGAAGAAGTCAAATTGTCCCTGTTTGCAGATGACATGATTGTATACTTAGAAAACCCCATCGTCTCCGCCCAAAATCTTCTTAAGCTGATAAGCAACTTCAGCAAAGTCTCAGGATACAAAATTAATGTGCAAAAATCACAAGCATTCTTATACACCAGTACCAGACAAGCAGAGAGCCAAATCAGGAATGAACTTCCATTCACAATTGCTTCAAAGAGAATAAAATACCTAGGAATCCAACTTACAAGGGATGTAAAGGACCTCTTCAATGAGAACTACAAACCACTGCTCAGTGAAATCAAAGAGGACACAAACAAATGGAAGAACATACCATGCTCATGGATAGGAAGAATCCATATCGTGAAAATGGCCATACTGCCCAAGGTTATTTATAGATTCAATGCCATCCCCATCAAGCTACCAATGAGTTTCTTCACAGAATTGGAAAAAACTGCTTTAAATTTCATATGGAACCAAAAAAGAGCCCGCATTGCCAAGACAATCCTAATTCAAAAGGACAAAGCCGGAGGCGTCACGCTACCTGACTTCAAATTATACTACAAGCTACAGTAACCAAAACAGCATGGTACTGGTACCAAAACAGAGATATAGACCAATGGAACAGAACGGAGCCCTCAGAAATAATGCCACACATCTACAACCATCTGATCTTTGACAAACCTGACAAAAACAAGAAATGCGGAAAGGATTCCCTATTTAAGAAATGGTGCTGGGAAAATTGGCTAGCCATAAGTAGAAAGCTGAAACTGGATCCTTTCCTTACTCCTTATACGAAGATTAATTCACGATGGATTAGAGACTTAAATGTTAGACCTAATACCATAAAAACCCTAGAAGAAAATCTAGGTAGTATCATTCAGGACATAGGCATGGGCAAGGACTTCATGTCTAAAACATCAAAAGCAACAGCAGCAAAAGCCAAAATTGACAAATGGGATCTCATTAAACTAAAGAGCTTCTGCACAGCAAAAGAAACTACCATCAGAGTGAACAGGCAACCTACACAATGGGAGAAAATTTTTGCAATCTACTCATCTGACAAAGGGCTCATTTCCAGAATCTACAAAGAACTCAAACAAATATACAAGAAAAAAACAACCCCATCCAAAAGTGGGCAAAGGATATGAACAGACATTTCTCAAAAGAAGACATTCATACAGCCAACAGACACATGAAAAAATGCTTATCATCACTGGCCATCAGAGAAATGCAAATCAAAACCACAATGAGATACCATCTCACACCAGTTAGAATGGCAATCATTAAAAAATCCGGAAACAACAGGTGTTGGAGAGGATGTGGAGAAATAGGAACACTTTTACACTGTTGGTGGGATTGTAAACTAGTTCAACCATTATGGAAAACAGTATGGCGATTCCTCAAGGATCTAGAAGTAGATGTACCATATGACCCAGCCATCCCACTACTGGGTATATACCCAAAGGATTATAAATTATGCTACTACAAAGACACATGCACACGTATGTTTATTGCGGCACTATTCA
>NW_022293723.1:0-1269 GCF_002776525.5 Piliocolobus tephrosceles | reverse complement strand
TATTCCCTATTTTATCAATCCACATTTTGTTTAACAATAATTATTAAAGTAAATTTAAAACATAAAAATTAAACTATTTTTTTTTGTTTTAAATTTAATGCTTTTTTTTCTTTTTTTTGGTTAATTTTTGCAGATTTTTTGGTTAATTTTTTTTTTTCTTTTTTCCAATTAAAACATTTACCCTTAAGTTTGTACAATTTTTTCGAAATAAAGTTAAAGTCAAAATTTTGATAACTTTTTAAAATGAAATATAACAACACGAATGAAATTAAATAAAAAAAAAGTAAAGGTAAGAGAAAACGTAAAAAAAAAAAAAAAAGTAAAAAAAATCCAAAAGTAAAAAAAATCCAAAAGTAAAAAAAATGCAAAAGTAAAAAAAATGCAAAAGTAAAAAAAATGCAAAAAAAGAAAAAGTAAATATAAGATAAAAAGTAAAAAAAGAAAAGAAAAAAAAAACATATACATATAAAGGTATAAATATGTTCATGAAGCAGCTGTATACAGCGTAAAGGTATAAGTATAAAAAAAAAAAAAAATTAAAGCAACAATAATATAGTAAAAAAAAACACAACAAAAAGTAGCGTATGTATATATATATACCTATTAAAATTGTTTAAAATAAGCATAAAACTAAAAAGTAAAACTTTTTAAAAGTTTTTAAATACCTGATGGAAAAAAAATAATCCCAAAAGAAATGAAATCCAGTGATAATAACATGATGGTATCATGTTATGTATATATATAACACCTTTTTCTTTTTAACAATTTAACTTATAAAAGTAATATTTAAAAATTTATATGTTGTACATATAATTTATATAAAATTAAAAACCCTTAAACCCAAGATATAATGCGTAGGTTTTTTTTTTTTTTTTTTAATCATCTGACGATTCGGATCCAGACTGAAAAAAAAAAATAAGAAATGGGGGGAAATGTTTATTCACGCATGTACATGTAAATATATATATATATGTACACGTAAATACATGTATATGCATATATTACATCTTCAATATCGTATTTCCACAAATTCGTGTTATTGAAAACCATGTTAATCATATGTAAGAATAGCTAAAAATAGTGAAAAAAAAAGAAAAAAAAATTAATAATTTTATATTTATAATTTTTCAACTTAAGTAATCATATCATTATTTTTATTATGTTTCAAATGATCATTTCTACGTTATATGATTTAAAAAATAAAAAAAAAATGGTTCTTACCTTCTTAACATTTTTTCCTGTAAACGATGACACGAGCCATAACTGTAC
>NW_022293722.1:0-1820 GCF_002776525.5 Piliocolobus tephrosceles | reverse complement strand
TCTGTTACTGGTGTATAAGAATGCTTGTGATTTTTGCACATTAATTTTGTATCCTGAGACTTTGCTGAAGTTGCTTATCAGCTTAAGAAGATTTTGGGCTGAGACGATGGGGTTTTCTAAATACACAATCATGTCATCTGCAAACAGGGACAATTTGACTTCTTCTTTTCCTAACTGAATACCCTTGATTTCTTTCTCTTGCCTGATTGCCCTAGCCAGAACTTCCAACACTATGTTGAATAGGAGTGGTGAGAGAGGGCATCCCTGTCTTGTGCCAGTTTTCAAAGGGAATTTTTCCAGTTTTTGCCCATTCAGTATGATATTAGCTGTGGGTTTGTCATAAATAGCTCTTATTATTTTGAGGTACGTTCCATCAATACCGAATTTGTTGAGCGTTTTTAGCATGAAGGGCTGTTGAATTTTGTCAAAAGCCTTTTCTGCATCTATTGAGATAATCATGTGGTTCTTGTCTTTGGTTCTGTTGATATGCTGGATTACGTTGATTGATTTGCGAATGTTGAACCAGCCTTGCATCCCAGGGATGAAGCCCACTTGATCATGGTGGATAAGCTTTTTGATGTGCTGCTGAATCCGGTTTGCCAGGATTTTATTGAGGATTTTTGCATCGATGTTCATCAGGGAGATTGGTCTAAAATTCTCTTTTTTTGTTGTGTCTCTGCCAGGCTTTGGTATCAGGATGATGCTGGCCTCATAAAATGAGTTAGGGAGGATTCCCTCTTTTTCTATTGATTGGAATAGTTTCAGAAGGAATGGTACCAGCTCCTCCTTGTACCTCTGGTAGAATTCAGCTGTGAATCCATCTGGTCCTGGGCTTTTTTTGGTGGGCAGGCTATTAATTGTTGCCTCAATTTCAGAGGCTGCTATTGGTCTATTCAGGGATTCAACTTCTTCCTGGTTTAGTCTTGGAAGAGTGTACGCGTCCAGGAAATTATCCATTTCTTCTAGATTTTCTAGTTGATTTGCGTAGAGGTGTTTATAGTATTCTCTGATGGTAGTTTGTATTTCTGTGGGGTCGGTGGTGATATCCCCTTTATCATTTTTTATTGCGTCTATTTGATTCCTCTCTCTTTTCTTCTTTATTAATCTTGCTAGCGGTCTGTCAATTTTGTTGATCTTTTCAAAAAACCAACTCCTGGATTCATTGATTTTTTGGAGGGTTTTTTGTGTCTCTATCTCCTTCAGTTCTGCTCTGATCTTAGTTATTTCTTGCCTTCTGCTAGCTTTTGAATGTGTTTGCTCTTGCCTCTCTAGTTCTTTTAATTGTGATGTTAGAGTGTCAATTTTAGATCTTTCCTGCTTTCTCTTGTGGGCACTTAGTGCTATAAATTTCCCTCTACACACTGCTTTAAATGTGTCCCAGAGATTCTGGTATGTTGTATCTTTGTTCTCATTGGATTCAAAGAACATCTTTATTTCTGCTTTCATTTCGTTATGTACCCAGTAGTCATTCAGGAGCAGGTTGTTCAGTTTCCATGTAGTTGAGCGGTTTTGATTGAGTTTCTTAGTCCTGAGTTCTAGTTTGATTGCACTGTGGTCAGAGAGACAGTTTGTTATAATTTCTGTTCTTTTACATTTGCTGAGGAGTGCTTTACTTCCAATTATGTGGTCAATTTTGGAATAAGTGTGATGTGGTGCTGAGAAGAATGTATATTCTGTTGACTTGGGGTGGAGAGTTCTATAGATGTCTATTAGGTCCGCTTGGTGCAGAGATGAGTTCAATTCCTGGATATCCTTGTTAACTTTCTGTCTCGTTGATCTGTCTAATGTTGACAGTGGAGTGTTGAAGTCTCCCATTATTA
>NW_022293721.1:3788-5145 GCF_002776525.5 Piliocolobus tephrosceles | reverse complement strand
TACATTGAATATTAATATTGTTATGTGTGAATTTGATCCTGTCATTAGGATGCTAGCTGGTTACTTTGCCTGTTAATTTGATGCATTTTCTTTATAGTGTCAATGCTCTTTACAATTTGGTATGTTTTTGCAGTGGCTGCTACCAGTTTTTCCTTTCCATATTCAGTGCTTCCTTCAGGAGCTCTTGTAAGGCAGGCCTGGTAGTGACAAAAATCACTCAGCATTTGCTTGTCTGTCTCTCCCTTGCTTATGAAGCTTAGTTTGGCTGGATATGCAATTCTGGGTTGAAAATTACAGTATTGTTAAACAGATAACCTTTAAAGAAAGTCAGGCAGTCTTTCCTCCAAATAGAAGGAATTTGTACACATGAGTCAGAAAAGAAATCCCCAGGACATTCAGAGGAGAATAAATCTGTATTACCTAGCCTCTGAGTCTCCTTCCTGTGCTTTCCAAATCTTTTCCAGAGACAGACGGGAATAAATCATGCTTCCATGGTAACCATCATTAGGGTACTTATGGGTCCAAATAGTTTTCTCTGTTTCTCAAGATTCCCACACACTTGGTGTCATCTTCCTGTTTGACCTCCATCCTCAAATAACGTCAGTCAGTTGACCTCCATCCTCAAATAATGTCAGTCAGGAATCTGGCATGTACCTGTGAAAACCACCAAGCAAGGTGATGAGTGCTCATCTCACGTTGGGATCCTTTCTCTTCTCAGTATGAGCAATGATAAATATTGAGTCCGTGTTCACTTACCCAGAACCTTGGGAACATGCACACATATATCTGAAACATGTGTTAACAAAGATGGAAAGGACGAAGAAGTTGAAGCCTCTTTAATGAGAAGAGACCTTTTAGGAGTAGGACCTCTTCAAATGAGTTCAGTCTCTCTAAGCCTGGATTATTTCTATCCGCTAATGAGTCAGGGGAGAAGGTTGATGGGCAATGTATCATTCCTGCTTCTATAAACAGAGGCTCCTTTCCACTTTTCTTGTGCTTCTAGAAACACCTTAAAATTCCACAAGGAATCAGAAATGCCTTAGTGTCTTCTTTTCAACCCAGATGTACTTCATGAGTCAGAGCAGTTTTACCTAATCACTCTGAAAAAGAAAAACTGCTCTTGCATCTGGCTTTTTTTTTTCCCTACCTTTTGGTGTATCTATGTTAAAGTCCCTCACAGACTGTTAATTCCTGTGCTCAGCCAGGGAGAGCTCTTTTTCAGAAAGGGGTATTTGTTTGCTAGTAGTCCTTGGTATCCTTGAGGGATGCTTTATTTCCCACTTAACAGCACAGTCACATGGTTCATGCTATGTCCCCTGCCATGGCTAGAAATTGTATTCCTCTGAGACATGGGGGG
>NW_022293721.1:0-3778 GCF_002776525.5 Piliocolobus tephrosceles | reverse complement strand
CTTATTTGAAATATTATTCTTGGAAATGTATTATGAAACTTAAAGCAGGTTTGATTTCTCTTTTCATAGAGTGAAAATAATCAGAGGAAAACGTTTATCCCCCAAATTTGCTTCCTATTAGACAAACCAGATTACCAATTTTACCTTAATAGGAATCGTTGGTACCTCCCCTAGTAATAATTTGTTGTGTTAATCATTTCATATTTGCTTTTGCTTTCATAGCAATGCACTGATAGCTATCTTTCTCCTGTGTTGGTCTTTGTGAAAAACTCATGAATAGCTATCAAAACTTAATGACAATACTAATTCCTGCCAGTCAATAAGTGCTTAGTATGGTACCTCAGTTAAAAATGCAATTTGCTTGAAAATTGTTGCTATATCAGAAAATGAAGTACCTTCAATTTAATTATTTTCAATAGTTTCTAGAGCATTTTATAACTCAAGTCATTGAAGTTAATAGAAACAGCAAGTAAATGGTTCAGACATTCACCATAAATTTAGTGTTTTTGGAAGTTGCTGTGCAAAAACCTTCTAACAAAAGGAATTCACCACCTAATTTTATTTAAACTAATATATTTTAGGATTCTAGCAACTTGACATCTAAATTGCTAATCGTTTTATGGTGAAATTCTTGAGAGTTTGTTAAAAAATATATTTTGCTTCAGTACATCAAAGAAAACTATAGTTCTTAGTGACATAGAAAGCAGGATCTCAAAACAGGACAAATATTAGACTTGGGCCAAGATACCTCTGTGTTCCATTCTCAATTCTATTATTTGGCTCTATGATAATGAAGTTTTTGTGGACCTCAGTTATCTTAGCTGATGTTTACAGAAGTCTTTTCTAGCATCCTTTGTTTCTCAGGAATGTTATGAGAAGCAAACCTTTATGTACATTTTCTTTCTAATGAGTTATTAAACTTCCTTTGCAAACCAACCAAAGAGCATGTAGGAAATAATACTAACCATCAAGGAGAGCTGGAAAGATGGCCGAATAGCAACAGCTCTGGTCTGCTGCTCCCAGTGAGATTGACACAGAAGGCCCATGATTTCTGCATTTCCCATTTCATCTCATTGGGACTGGTTGGACAGTGGGTGCAGCCCACAGAGGGTGAGCCGAAGCACAAGGGGTCAGGGGATTTCCCTTTCCTAACCAAGGGAAGGCGTGAGAGACTGTACCGCAACCGTACACTCAGGCCCAGATACTGCGCTTCTCCCACAGTCTTTGCAACTGGTAAGCCAGGAGATTCACTCCAGTGGTGCCTGGCTTGGCAGGTCCTACCCTGACAGAGCCTAGCAAGCTGAGAGCCACTGGCTTGAAAATCTCACTACTAGCACAGCAGTCTGAGGTCTACCTGGGACACTCGAGCTGGGTAAGGGGAGGGGCGTGTGCCATTGCTGAGGCTTGAGTAAGCTGTTTTCCCCTCACAGTGTAAACAAAGCCACCAGGAAGTTCGAACTGGGCTGAGTCCACTACAGCTCAGCAAGGCCGACTGCCCCTCTAGATTAGATTACTCCTCTCTGGGTGGAGCATCTCTGAAAAAAAGACAGCAGCCCCAGTGATGGACTTACAGATAAAACCCCCATCTCACTGGGACAGAGCACTGGGGGAAGGGGCAGTTGCGGGTGCAGCTTCAGCAGACTTACTTAGCAGTCCCCACCTGGCAGCTCTGAAGAGAGCATCTCTTCTCCCGGTGCAGTGTTCAGCTCTGATTGATAAGGCACAGACTCTCTACTCAAGTGAGTCCCTGACCCCCATGTATCCTGACTGGGAGACACTTCCCAGTAGGGGCTGACAGATACCTCATACAGCAGAGCACTGGCTGGCACCTGGCAGGTGCCCCTCTGGGAAGAAGCTTCCAGAGGAAGAAATGGGCAGCAATCTTTGCTGTTTTGCAGCCTCTGCTGGTGATACCCAGGCAAACAGGGTCTGGAGTGGACCTCCAGCAAAACTGCAGCAGAGAGTCCTGTTAGAAGGAAACTAACAGAAAGGAATAGCACGTCCACCCAGAGAACCCCCCACCTGAAGGTCACCAACATCAAAGGCCAAAGGTAGATAAATCCATGAAGATGGGGAAAGACCAGCACAAAAAGGCTGAAAATTCCAAAAACCAGAACGCCTCTCCTCCTCCTAAGGATCACAACTCCTCGCCAGCAAGGGAACAGAACTGAACAGAGAATGAGTTTGACAAATTGACAGATGTAGGCTTCAGAAGGTGGGTAAAAACAAACTCCTCCAAGCTAAAGGAGCATGTTCTAACCCAATGCAAGGAAGCTAAGAACTTTGAAAAACAGGTTAGAGGAATTGCTAACTAGAATAACCAGTTTAGAGAATGACTTGATGGATCTGAAAAACACAGCACGAGAACTTCGTGAAGCATACACAAGTATCAATAGTTGAATCAATCAAGTGGAAGAAAGGATATCAGAGATTGAAGGTCAGCTCAATGAAATAAAGCATGAAGACCAGATTGGAGAAAAAAGAGTGAAAAGAAATGAACAAAGCCTCCAGGAAATATGGGACTATGTGCAAAGATCAAATTTACATTTCATTAGTGTACCTGAAAGTAGTGTTCACAGTATTTCCTTAATTTGAATGTTGGCCTGTCTTGCTAGGTTGGGGAAGTTCTTCTGGAAAATATCCTGAAGAGTTTTCTCCAACTTGGTTCCATTCTCCCCTTCACTAAGATATTCCTCAAGAAGAGCAACCCCAAGACACATAATCATCAGATTCACCAAGGTTGAAATGAAAGAAAAAATGTTAAGGGCAGCCAGAGAGAAAGATCGGCTTGCGCACAAAGGAAGCATATCAGACTAACAGCAGATCTCTCAGCAGCAACCCTACAGGCCAGACAAGAGTGGAGGCCAATATTCAACATTCTTAAAGAGGAGAATTTACAAGCCAGAATTTCATATCCAGCCAAACTAAGCTTCGTAAGTGAAGGAGAAATAAAATCCTTTACAGACAAACAAATGCTGAGAGATTTTGTCAACACCAGGCCTGCCTTACAAGAGCTCCTGAAGGAAGCACTAAATATGAAAAGGAAAAACTGGTACCAGCCACTGCAAAAACATACCAAATACCAAATTGTAAAGACCATCAATGCTATCAAGAAACTGCATCAATTAATGGGCAAAATAACCAGCTAGCATCGTAATGATAGGATCAAATTCACACATAACAATATTAACCTTCAATGTAAACAGGCTAAATGCCCCAATTAAAAGACACAGATTGGCAAATTGGACAAAGAGTCAAGACCCATCAGTGTCCTGTATTGAGGAGACCCATCTCACATGCAGAGACACACATAGGCTCAACATAAAAGGATGGAGGAAGATCTACCAATCAAATGGAAAGAAAAAAAAAAAAAAAAGGAGGGGGGAGGCAATCCTAGACTCTGGTAAAACAGACTTTAAACAGACAAACAACGGCATTACATAATGGTAAAGGGATCAATGCAATAAGAAGCGCTAACTATCCTAAATATATATGAACCCTATACAGGAGCACCCAGATTCATAAAGCAAGTTCTTAGAGACCTTTAAAGAGACTTAGACTCCCACATAATAATAGTGGGAGATTTTAACACCCTACTGTCAATATGAGCCCAATGAGACAGAAAATTAACAAGGATGTTCAGAACTTGAACTCAACTCTGGACCAAGCAGACCTAATAGACGTCTACAAATCAACAGAATATACATTCTTCTCAGCACCACACTGCACTTATTCTAAAATTGACCACATAATTGGAAGTAAAACACTCCTCAGCAAA
>NW_022293720.1:0-6363 GCF_002776525.5 Piliocolobus tephrosceles | reverse complement strand
AAAAAAACTTAAGTAGCTTCAAAGTTTGATATGATTTTACAAGCATTATCACATTTGAGCTTGGAGACAATCTCACAAGAGGGAAAACTGCATATTACTCCCGTTCCACGTCTCAGGAGAAATGAAGCGTGAAGTTAAGTCTTCTAACATACCGAGTTATGCCACTTGACACCACCCTAACATCAGGGCCTCTCAACTGTCATCCCAGCCCTGCTACGACCTTGCTGTGTGACCTTGGATCAACGTGTCACCTTTCTGGAACATTAACGCTGACAGCTTTATTTACCTGATAGAATTGTGAGGGGCATTCATGTCAACACATTCATGAAACATCTATCCTGGCTATGTGCTGAATTAAATTCAATTATGCCTATGAGGAATAAACTTGGATAAAGTTAAAAGAGCTATATAAGTGCAAACAATTAGCATATCAATTTTCTTTTTTAGTATTTGTCTCTTTCTAATAAAAGCCAAAAGTATGGGAAATTTTGGCTTAGTATTCCAACCTATTTAACTGAAACTATAGAAAAAGAGGTACCTGCCCTAAAGAAACTTACAATAGAAAAGACAAAACTTGAGCAGATAGGTCTTGCCTCACCCACTTTTCCTCCCAACTTTTCCAGGGTCAGTAGTGGTTTTCATGCAATGTGGAATTTAATGAAATACTGCTATATGTGTGTGTGTGTGTATATATATATATACACACACACACACATACACATACCTATATATACATATATACACACACATACATATATACATATATATATATATATAGCCATGTATTTTGCAACTGTCAGATTGGTCTCTACAACTAGATTTCAGACATCTTGAGGGCATAGACCCATGAAGGACAATTAGTTTTGTCTTGAACGCCAAAGCTCATTAATTGGATGACATCACTGCTCCAAAAGTGGTCCAAAAACCAGCAGTATTGGTGCTACCTGGAAACTTATCAGAAATGTAGAAAATAAGACCCAACTCCAGATCTACTTACTCGGAATCTGCACTTTGACATAATGCCCAGATAAGTCATGTGCCCATTAAAATGTGACAAGTGCTGACCTTGAGAATGGTGATAAGAAAGTTTCTGAGGCTCTCAGCTGCAAAGAGCACTTCAATAGTTGTGTGATACTTTTTCATGGCAAAAGGGAACAAGAAGCAATAAGTGTATTAACTTTGACAGAGACCAAATCTTATATTTCTATATTTCCCACATGCCCAAACACAATTCTGGGCAGAATTTAAGTACAGTAGATTCATGACACTCATATAATGAACTGAGCGCTTTACTTACAATCAAATTTAAAGGTATCATTAAACCATACAGACATCACAAAGACTTATGACCTCCTCCATAGCATGCTCCATAGTATAACTGTAATGGAGTTGCTATGGAACTGACAGAGACAGAAAGTAGATTAGGGGTTACCAGGAGCTGGGAAGCAAGGGGGGAATTCTTGCTTCATAATTACAGAGTTTCTGTTCGGGTTAACAAAAAGGGTTTTGACATAGATGGTGGTAACAGTCGAACAACATTGTGAATATAAGTAACGCTACCAAATTGCATACTTTAAAATGGTTTAAATGGCAAATTGTATAATATATACTTTTACCACTATAAAAAATGAATTTAAGAAAGGGAGAGCTGCTATGGGTCAGGAACACTGGGTATGAGATGGTATGAGGCTGGGATCCATAGGCCAGTAAACAGTAAGGCTCAAATCCTGCCTTCCACCCATTTCTGTGAGGTCCCTCAGGGGAAGGGGCACAAAACTGATAAACAAGGCAAAAGAGCATGTATTACCAGCTAACTGGTTACTCAATATTCACAAAAGGTGTGAAAATGTCATAAGTCTTCTAAGGGAAGTGAGAGGTGACAGCTTGGAGGGGAATCAGGTGCCTGGAGATTGGCAGAGGCTGGGAAAGAGTGAAAGCCCTGATCTGACGGAGAGTTCGGGGATGTCCCAGATGGGTGATAGAACAGGACTTAGGAAGGGCAAAACATGCTTGGACTTGCCAAAAGGTTGGAGAAGTTACAAAATGGGGCAATTTCACCAAAGGGCTTTATGATCATGATACGGAACTGCAATTTTTTGAGGGGACACGGTCTTGCTCTGTCACCCAGGCTGCAGCACAGTGACACAATCATGGCTTACTGCAGCTGCAACCTCCCTGGTTGATATGGTTTGGATTTGTGCTCCCACCCAAATCTCATGTCAAATTGTAATCCCCAGTGTTGGAAAAGGGGCCTGGTGAGAGGTGACTGGATCATGGAGGCAGATATCCCCCTTGCTGTTCTCACAATGGTGAGTGAGTTCTCATGAGATCTGGTTGTTTAAAAGTGTGTAGCATCTCCCTCTTCTTCCTCTTCCTCCTGCCCTGGCTATGTGAAGCTGTGCCTGCTTCCCCTTCACCTTCCACCATGACTGTAAGTTTCCCAAGGCCTCCCCAGCCATGCTTCCTGTGCAGCCTGCAGAACAATGAGCCAATTAAGCCTCTTTGCTTTATAAATTACCTTGTTTCAGATATATCTTTATAGCAATGTGAGAACGGACTAATATACAGGCTCAAGTAATCCTCCCATCTCAGCCTCCTGAGTAGCTGGGACTACAAGTGCATGCCACCACACACAGCTAATTTTAATTTTTTTAAGAGAGAGGGTCTCACTATGTTGCCTAGGCTGGTCTCGAACTCCTGGGTTCAAGTAATCCTCCCACCTCAGCCTCCCAAAGTGCTGGGATTACAGGAATGAGCCACCACACCTAGCCTTATAATATGTTTTTAAGAGACAGGGTCTTACTCTGCCACCCAGGCTGGAGTGCAGTGGTACAAACATGGCTCACTGTATCCTTGAATTCCTGGGCTCAAGCAATCCTCCCGCCTCAGCCTCCTGAGTAGCTGTATGACCATGATAAATCCCCACACATTAGCACTAGTATAAAGGTTATCTGTTTATTTACCCTTCAGCAGAATAGAGACCTTAGTCAAGCCATGACAGCCGGTGAGTGGCACACCTGAACCAACCTCTTGGCTCCTGAATGCTATCCCTTTCCCTCTACCGTTCTGAGCCAAGCACTACGGCAAGGATTTCTGTCTATCACAAATTATTCATGAGAGTCTCTGCCCTCCTTTGTCCTGGTATGTCTCACAAGAAGCAACAATTGACAGTTTGAAACCGTCAATATATTTAAAGAGTGGGGCCTGTACCCCAGCCAACCACTTCTCTAGTCCTTTGAAGTCCAGCAGTTGTTATGGCCAAAGACCAGAGGGCCAGAGAAAACAATTAGCAAATGCATGAATGTGGGCTCTGTTTATTCTTTTTTTGTGAGGGATAATCATGTGTTAGTTGAAGTGAGATCTTATGAATCCATTACGTGTTGGCTGAGCACAACCATGGCTAAATTCGTAAGTTATAGTTGAAATATGTATGGAAATTCAAACATGTTATCATTTACTACAGAGATTATTATTTCATACCAAAAAAATCACCAGCTTCTTCAACAATAAATATGAATTTTATAAATAGGGTAACCAACTGTCCCAGTTTGCCCACCAGGATAGCTCTCTAGTGTGAGAGGTTCTCTGGACATGAGATTTTCAACACTAAAACTAAGAAAGTCCTGAATTTCTACCTCCAGAATTCCAAAGCAGAGAAGCAGACAGTTTGAGGGCTTTGCTGCACATCCATGATACCCTGGTCACCTCCTAACATGGGGCAGTCACACAGGCTAGGTTGGTGATTAGCACAGTTAAGGCAGAAAAACAACCTACAGTGCCCTCCTGAGGTCGGTCAGCCCCTTCCTACCCACAGCATGGAAAGGACCCAGGAGCCTATGCCTTCCTGGTGAGGCGGGTGGAAGGTAACTGCACTGAGAACCCCAGCCAACCTCACAAAGCCATGTCAGGAAGCAAAGTGGCAGAGTCACAGGGAGCACAGGGGAAGAAGGCAGGATAGAGGGCATGCAGCATGTGAGGAGACAGAGGCGGAGACAGAGGCAGAGACAGGGAGACAGAGAGAAACAGAGAGACAGAGAAAGAGAAAGAGGACAGATCCCAGATTCACCAGCTGTGTCTCAAGGTCATCTGGGCAAGTAACCTGAAAACCATTCCAAACCATCCAAAGATCAGCAGAGTAAACCTTCAGCCACAGATCCCAGGCCTCCTTTCCCACAGCCATAAAGGTACCTAAGGCCCCTTCCCAGCCAGATGCCACCTTAGGGAGGAAAGGGGACGAATGCTGAATGACTAAGCATTTGCCAAGATGAACTGCTTGAAAGTAAAAAATCGTCTAAATCAGAAGAGACTGAGATATAATTTACTGGCAAATAAAATTCTTTCTGCCCCACCCCATCCTCCTGTCTTCCTCCCAACCTTCTATCTGATGTGATACAGGCTCATAATGATTCGTCAATTATTGAAAATATGAACAAATTGAAAAAGAGGGGGAGTTACTTAAAGGTAGACTATTTTATTACTTATTGGATATGATTTGAAAATAAAGGCACAGCACATTTTAAGTGAGAAAGACTTTGCTAAGACCTCATCGCATCACTCAAGAAGCTAGGTTGTGTTGCGGTGAGCAATAACCCCAAAATTTCGGCAGCTTGGGACCACAAGCACTTATTTTCTACTCTCGCCACATAAGTCTTGTGGGTTGGTGGGTTGATGCTCCCCGAAATCCTTCAGGACCCAGGCTAATGCAATCACCACCATCTGGAACTCTGCCAGTTGCTATGCAAAGGGAAAACAGCTCAGAAGGGTCTCAAATCTACAATTCAGTGCTTGGGCCCGGAGTGATACTAACTGCTTCTACTCACAACTCACTGACTGGGGCTAACCCCACTGCCCCACCCAACCACAAGGGGGCCAGAAACTTAATACTACCATGTGCCGGAAAATATTTGACCAATAGCATTAATGATTACCCAAAAAGAAAAGCAAGACTTTCTTAATTCCTCATATCATGCTGTTTCAACATCACGTCATTCAAAGTCAAACTGGCTGCCTGTATAAGCTGATTAATTGGCTAAAAGTTTAAACAGCAACAGACAGTAAATTATAACACTAGCCACATTGTTAGACTAACTTCTCTGAGGCCAGATCAGAATCCATGTCACATTTGTCTCTTTAATCTGCAGAACATAGCGTTTATTAATTAATATTCTTTACTCTAAGAAATATCAAATCCAGCCCAAACTGGTTTGTGCAAAAAGGAAATTGATTGGCTCATGTAGCTAAACAAATTTGGGTTTCAGGCTAGGCTGTATCCAGGGCTCAAATGTTGTGATTGAGACAGTTTCTCTGTTTTTCAGCTCTGCTTTCTTTGCAGAGCCTCTGTTCACAGGCAGGCTCTCCTCTTGGGGTCACGAGATGTCTTCCATTAGCTCCTGGAGCTTTGTGGTTGGGGGCGGGAGAAAAGGCTGCTTCCTGATAGTTCAAAGAAAAGTCCCCTAACTGAGTCATGTGCCCATTCTTGAGTGCATTACAGGAGCCAGGGGAATGAATTATTTGAGATGGTGTATATCAATCAGGGCTCACTCCAAGAGATGAGAGTCAGGAAAAATGGATAAATTTGCTGAATACTTAGCATATGCCAAGTAGTGTCCTAATAACTCTACAGAGTCCCTTGATCCTGACATCAATCTTATGAGCCACCTTTTATCATCATCTCCATTTCATAACAGACGAATGAGAATGGCTGAGTAAGGTCAAGTCAGGTGCTTTTGTTTACACAGTGGTAAGTGGTGGAACTGAGATTCTAACCTATGCATTCTGACTAGGGAGCCCACACGTGTAACTATGATTCAAACTGGCCCTGTGCCCATCACACACAAACTCCTTCACTGGGACATGTGTGCTATAGTGGGAAGCAGGGAATTGCTGCTGAAAAGACAACCAGATCATGTCCACCATAATGTTCAAAGAAAAAGAATTTTAAAGTTACAGAAAGAATGAAATTTGTACTATAGTAAAATTATATACAATAATTTTTCTTATGCAAAACTGTACAATTTTCATTAACATTCTGATTACTTAAACATAGAATCAACTATTTACACTGTTTCCCTAGACACGCTGCACAGATTTTTTTTAGTTGGGGCATTCTTTCAGTCATTTTTTAAAAAAGCAACTGTCACATGAACCTATAAAGAGCCTTCTCTTCCTAACTGAATACCCTTGATTTCTTTCTCTTGCCTGATTGCCCTAGCCAGAACTTCCAACACTATGTTGAATAGGAGTGGTGAGAGAGGGCATCCCTGTCTTGTGCCAGTTTTCAAAGGGAATTTTTCCAGTTTTTGCCCATTCAGTATGATATTGGCTGTGGGTTTGTCATAAATAGCTCTTATTATTTTGAGGTAC
>NW_022293719.1:0-18963 GCF_002776525.5 Piliocolobus tephrosceles | reverse complement strand
TAAACCAGGAAGAAGTTGAATCCCTGAATAAACCAATAGCAGGCTCCGAAATTGAGGCAACAATTAATAGCCTACCCACCAAAAAAAGTCCAGGACCAGATGGATTCACAGCTGAATTCTCCCAGAGGTACAAGGAGGAGCTGGTACCATTCCTTCTGAAACTATTCCAATCAATAGAAAAAGAGGGAATCCTCCCTAACTCATTTAATGAGGCCAACATCATCCTGATACCAAAGCCTGGCAGAGACACAACAAAAAAAGAGAATTTTAGACCAATCTCCCTGATGAACATCGATGCAAAAATCCTCAATAAAATACTGGCAAACCAGATTCAGCAGCACATCAAAAAGCTTATCCACCACGATCAAGTGGGCTTCATCCCTGGGATGCAAGGCTGGTTCAACACACGCAAATCAATCAACGTAATCCAGCATATCAACAGAACCAAAGACAAGAACCACATGATTATCTCAATAGATGCAGAAAAGACTTTTGACAAAATTCAACAGCCCTTCATGCTAACAACGCTCAATAAATTCGGTATTGATGGAACGTACCTCAAAATAATAAGAGCTATTTATGACAAACCCACAGCTAATATCATAGTGAATGGGCAAAAACTGGAAAAATTCCCTTTGAAAACTGGCACAAGACAGGGATACCCTCTCTCACCACTCCTATTCAATATAGTGTTGGAAGTTCTGTCTAGGGCAATCAGGCAAGAGAAAGAAATCAAGGGTATTCAGTTAGGAAAAGAAGAAATCAAATTGTCCCTGTTTGCAGATGACATGATTGTATATTTAGAAAACCCCATTGTCTCAGCCCAAAATCTCCTTAAGCTGATAAGAAATTTCAGCAAAGTCTCAGGATATAAAATTAATGTGCAAAAATCACAAGCATTCTTATAAACCAGTAACAGACAAGCAGAGATCCAAATCAGGAATGAACTTCCCTTCACAATTGCTTCAAAGAGAATAAAATACCTAGGAATCCAACTTACAAGCGATGTAAACGACCTCTTCAAGGAGAACTACAAACCACTGCTCAGTGAAATCAAAGAGGACACAAACAAATGGAAGAACATACCATGCTCATGGATAGGAAGAATCAATATCGTGAAAATGGCCATACCGCCCAAGGTAATTTATAGATTCAATGCCATCCCCATCAAGCTACCAATGAGTTTCTTCATAGAATTGGAAAAAACTGCTTTAAAGTTCATATGGAACCAAAAAAGAGCCCGCATTGCCAAGACAATCCTAAGTCAAAAGGACAAAGCTGGAGGCGTCACGCTACCTGACTTCAAACTATACTACAAGGCTACAGTAACCAAAACAGCATGGTACTGGTACCAAAACAGAGATATAGACCAATGGAGCAGAACAGAGTCCTCAGAAATAATACCACACATCTATAGCCATCTGATCTTTAACAAACCTGAGAGGAACAAGAAATGGGGAAATGATTCCCTATTTAATAAATGGTGCTGGGAAAATTGGCTAGCCATAAGTAGAAAGCTGAAACTGGATTATTTCCTTACTCCTTATACGAAGATTAATTCAATATGGATTAGAGACTTAAATGTTAGACCTAATACCATAAAAACCCTAGAAGAATACCTAGGTAGTACCATTGAGAACATAGGCATGGGCAAGGACTTCATGTCTAAAACACCAAAAGCAACAGCAGCAAAAGCCAAAATTGACAAATGGGATCTAATTAAACTAAAGAGCTTCTGCACAGCAAAAGAAACTACCATCAGAGTGAACAGGCAACCTACAGAATGGGAGAAAATTTTTGCAAATCTACTCATCTGACAAAGGCTAGTATCCAGAATCTACAAAAACTCAAACAAATGTACAAGAAAAAAACAGACAACCCCATCAAAAAGTGGGGAAAGGATATGAACAGACATTTCTCAAAAGAAGACATTCATGCAGCCAACAGACACATGAGAAAATGCTCATCATCACTCGCCATCAGAGAAATGCAAATCAAAACCACAATAAGATACCATCTCACACCAGTTAGAATGGCAATCATTAAAAAAATCAGGAAACAACAGGTGTTGGAGAGGATGTGGAGAAATAGGAACTCTTTTACACTGTTGGTGGGATTGTAAACTAGTTCAACCATTATGGAAAACAGTATGGCGATTCCTCAAGGATCTAGAACTAGATGTACCATATGACCCAGCCATCCCACTACTGGGTATATACCCAAAGGAATATAAATTATTCTACTATAAAGACACATGCACATGTATGTTTATTGTGGCACTATTCACAATAGCAAAGACTTGGAATCAACCCAAATGTCTATCTGTGACAGACTAGATTAAGAAAATGTGGCACATATACACCATGGAATACTATGCAGCCATAAAAAAGGATGAGTTTGCGTCCTTTGTAGGGACATGGATGCAGCTGGAAACCATCATTCTTAGCAAACTATCACAAGAAGAGAAAACAAACACCGCATGTTCTCACTCATAGGTGGGAACTGAACAATGAGTTCACTTGGACTCGGGAAGGGGAACATCACACACTGGGGCCTTTCATGGGGAGTGGGGAGGGGGGAGGGATTGCATTGGGGAGTTATACCTGATATAAATGATGAGTTGATGGGTGCTGACGAGTTGATGGGTGCAGCACACCAACATGGCACATGTATACATATGTAACAAACCTGCACGTTATGCACATGTACCCTAGAACTTAAAGTATAATAAAATAAAAAATAAAATAAACAAAAAAAAGGAAAAAAAAAGAAGCTTTCTAAGAAACTTCTATGTGATATGTGAATTCATCTCACAGAGTTTCAACTTAGTCTTCATGAATCAGTATGCTAACACTGTTTCCGTGGAATCTGCAAAGTGATATTTGGGAGTTCATTGAGGTCTATGGTGGAAAAGAATATATCCTCAGATAACAACTTGAAAGAAAGATTCTGAGAAATTTCTTTTTAATGTGTGAATTGATAATGCGGGGATTCATCTTTACCTTCTCTTAGTAGCTTCCTAACACTATTTTCGTGGAATCTGCAAAGTGATATTTGGGAGCGCTTTGAGACCTATGATAAAAAAAGGAAATATCAACAGATCAAAACTGGAAAGAAGCATTCTGAAAAGCTGCATTATGATGTGTGAATGCAACTCACAGAGTTGCACTATTCTCCTCATTGATCAGTTTGCTAACACTGTTTTCTCGAAATCTGCAATGGGATATTTCAGAGCGCAATGAAGTTTATGGTGACAAAGCAAATATCCTCAGATAAAAACTACAAAGAAGCTTTTCTGAGAAACAGCTTTGTGATGTGTGAATTCACCTCACAGATTTACATTTTCGTTTCATGAAGCAGTCTATGACCACTGTCTTTGGGGAATCTGAGAAGGGATACTTTGGATCGTATTGAGGCCTATGCTAATAACAGAAATATCCTCAATTAAAAACATGAAGGAAACTTTCTGAGAAATGGCTTTCTGATATGTGACTTCATCTCCCAGAGTTACCCCACCATATCATGGATCCGTTTGCTAGCACTATTTTTGTGAATTCTGAGAACTGATATTTCGGATGGGTTTGAAGAGTATAAGGACAAAGAAAATATCCTCAGAGAAAAACCGGATTGAAGCTTTCTGAGACACTGCTTTGTGATGTGTGAATGCATTTCACAGAGTTACACCACTCTTTCATGTAGGAGCTGCTAGCACTGATTTTCTGAAATCTCAGAAGTGATATCTTGGATATCGTTGAATCCCATGGTGAATAATGAAATATCCTCAGACAAAAACTGCAGGGAAGCCTTCTCAGAAACTGCTATGATGTGGGTGAATTCAGCTCACAGAGTTACATCATTCTTTCATTGAGAAGTTTGCTAACAGTATTTTCACAGAATCTCCAATGGGACACAAGGGGGCGCTTTGAGACCACCAATATCCTCCGCTCAAAAAAGAAAGAAGCTTTCTGAGAAACTGTTTTGTGGTGTGTGAATTCAACTCACTGGGGTACACCTGTATTTAATTGAGCCGTTTGCTAGCCCTGTTTTTGTGGAATCTGAGAACTGATATTTCGGATTGCTTTGACGACTATACGGCCAAGGAAATACCCTCAGATAAAAACGAGAAAGAAGCTTTCTGAGAAACTTCTGTGTGATGTGTGAATTCATCTCACAGAGTTACACCTTTCTCTTCATGAAGCCGCTTGCTAAGATGGTTCTCGTGGAATCTACAATGTGATATTTGGGAACACATTAAGGGCCATGGTGAAAAAGGAAATATCCTTGGATAAAACTGCAAAGAAGCGTCCTGAAAACTGAGAAACTGTATGGTAACGTGTGAATGCAACTCACGTAATTACACTTTTCTCTTCATTGATCAGTTTGCTAACACAGTTTTCTTGAAACCTGCAATAGGATTCTTCTTAGCACAATGAAGCACAATGAAGCTTATGGTGATAAAGGAAATATACTCCGATAAAAACTAGAATTAAGCTTTCTGAGAAATTGCATTCTGATATGTGATTTCATATCATAGAATTACACCACTATTTCGTGGAGTCATTTGCTAGCACTATTTTTGTGGATTCTGAGAACTAATATTTCGGATGGGTTTGAAGAGTATACGGACAAAGGAAATATCCTCAGAGAAAAACTGGAATGAAGCTGAGGATATTTGTGGTCCCAAGACGCCTCCATGTGTCCCACTGCAGATTCTGTGAAAATACTGTTAGCAAGCTTCTCAATGAAAACAGAGATATAACTCTGTGAGCTGAATTCAGCCACATCAAAGCAGTTTCTGAGAGGGCCTCTCTGCAGTTATTTTCTGAGGATATTTCATTATTCACCATGGGATTCAACGATATCCAAGATATCACTTCTTTCATACAAAAGCATTGCTAACAACTCCTACAAGAAAGAGTGGTGTAACACTGTGAAATGCATTCACACATCACAAAGCAGTGTCTCAGAAAGCTTCATTCCGGTTTTTCTCTGAGGATATTTCCTTTGTCCTTATACTCTTTGAGAAACTTCTTTGTGATTTGTGAATTAATCTCACAGAGTTACACCTTTCATGTCATGAGTCCGTTTGCTAACACTGGTCTCGTGGAAAAGGATGTATTCTCAGATAATAACTTGAAAAAAGCTTTCTGAGAAATTGATTTCTGATGTGTGAATTCATCACACAGAGAGTCATCTTTCCCTTCTTGTAGCAGTTTGCTAACATTGTTTTCGTGGAATCTGCAGAGTGACATTTGGGAGCTCTTTGAGGCCAATGGTGAAAAAGGAAATATCCACAGATAAAAACTGGCAAGAAGCGTTCTGAGAAACTGCATTGTGAAGTGTGAATAAAACTCACAGAGTTACTCTTTTCTTTTCTTTGATCAGTTTGCTAACACTGTTTTCTTGAAATCTGCAATGCGATATTTCATAGGGCAATGAAGTTTACTGCGACAAAGGAAATATCCTCAGATAAAAACTAGAAAGAAGCTTTCTGAGAAACTGCTTTGTGATGTGTGAATTCATCTCACAGAGTTACAGTTTTGTTTCATGGAACAGTCTATTACCACCGTCTTTGGGGAATATAGAAAGGGATACTTTGGATCGCATTGAGGCGTATACTCATAAAGGAAATATCCTCAATTAAAAATGTGAAAGAAGCTTTCTGAGAAATGGCTTTCTGATTTGGGACTTCATCTCACAGAGTTACACCACTATTTCGTGGAGCCGTTTCCTAGCACTGCTTTTGTGGATTCTGAGAACTGATATTTCGGAAGGGTTTGAAGAGTACAGGACAAAGGAAATATCCTCAGAGAAAAACTGGAATGAAGTTTTCTGAGACACTGCTTTGTGATGTGTGAATTCATTTCACAGTGTTACACCACTCTTTCATGGAGGAGTTTGCTAGCATTGATTTTGTGGATTCTCAGAAGTGATATCTTGGATATCGTTGAATCCCATGGTGAATAACGAAATATCCTCAGACAGAAACTGCAGAGAAGACTTCTCAGAAACTGCATTGTTGTGGGTGAATTCAGCTCACAGAGCTACATCATTGTTTTCATTGAGAAGCTTGCTAACAGTGTTTTCACAGAAATTGCAATGGGACACATGGGGGCGCTTTGAGACCACAAATATCCTCAGCTCAAAAAAGAAAGAATTTTCTGAGAAACTGCTTTGTGATGTGTGAATTCATCTCATAGAATTATGCTTTAGTTTCATGGAGCAGTCTATTATCACTGTCCTTGGGGAATCTGAGAAGGGATACATTGGACCGCATTCCTGCCTACGCTGATAAAGGAAGTATCCTCAATTCAAAACGTGAAAGAAGATTCCCGAGAAACTTCTTTTGATATGTGAAGTCGTCTCACAGAGTTACAACTTAGTCTTCATGAAGCAGTTTGCTAACACTGTTTTCGTGGAATCTGCAAAGTGATATCTGGGAGAGCTTTGAGGCCTATGGTGGAAAAGGATGTATCCTCAGATAATAACTTGAAATAAGCCATATGAAAAATTGTTTTCTGATATGTGAATTCATCACACAGAGATTCATCTTTCCCTTCTTGTAGCAATTTGCTAACACTGTTTCCATGGAATCTGCAAAGTGATATTTGGGAGCGCTTTGAGACCAATGGTGAAAAAGGAAATATCCACAGAAAAAAACTGGAAAGAAGCGTTCTGAGAAACTGCATTGTGATGTGTGATTGCAACTCACAGAGTTACATTTTTCTCTTCATTGATCAGTTTGCTAACACTGTTTTCTTGAAATCTGCAATGGGTTATTTCGTATCGCAATGAATCTTACAGTGACAAGGGAAGTATCCTCAGATAAAACTAGAAAGAAGCTTTCTGAGAAACTGCTCCTTGATGTGTGAATTCATCTCAGAGAGTTACACTTTCGTTTCACGGAGTAGTCTATTACCACTGTCTTTGAGGAATCTGAGAAGGGGTACTTCGGATCGCATTGAGACCGATGCTGAGAGAGGAAATATCCTCAATTAAAAACGTGAAAGAAGTTTCGAGAAACTTCTTTGTGATATGTGAATTCATCTCACGGAGTTGCAACTTAGTCTTCATGATGCAGTTTGCTAACATTCTTTTCATGGAATTCGCAAAGTGATATTTGTGAGCGCCTTGAGGCCTAGGGTGAAAAAGGCAGTATCCTCAGATAATAACGAGAAAGAAGCTATCTGAGAAATTGCTGTCTGATATTCACCGCACAGAGATTCCCCTATGCATTCTTGTAGGAGTTTGCTACCATTGTTTTTGTGAAATCTACAAAGTGATATTTTGAAGTGCATTGAAGGCTATGGTGAAAAAGGAAATATCCTCATATTAAAAACTGGCAAGAAGCGTACTGAGAAATGCATTGTGAAGTGTGAATGCAATTCACTGGTTACTCCTTCCTTTTCATTGATCAGTTTGCTAACATTATTTTCAAAAAATCTGCAATGCGATATTTTATAGCGCAATAAAACTTACGGTGACAAAGGAAATATTCTCAGGTAAAAAATAGAAAGAAGTTTTCTGAGAAACTGCATTGTGATGTGTGAATTATTCTCACAGAGTTACACTTTCGTTTCATGGAACAGTCTATTACCACTGTCTTTGGGGAATCTGAAAGGGATAATTTGGATTGCATTGAGGCCTATGCTGATAAACGAAATATCCTCAATTAAAAACGTGAAAGAAGCTTTCTGAGAAATGGCTTTCTGATATATGACTTCATCTCCCAGAGTTACACCACTATTTCGTGGAGCCGTTTGCTAGCAGTTTTTGTGGATTCTGAGAACTGATATTTCGGATGAGTTTGAGGAGTATAAGGACAAAGAAAATATCCTCAGAGAAAAACCGGAATGAAGCTCTCTGAGACACTGCTTTGTGATGTGTGAATTCATTTCACAGTGTTACACCACTCTTTTAAGTAGGAGTTGCTAGCACTGATTTTGTGGAATCTCAGAAGTCACGTCTTGGATGTTGTTGAATCCCATGGTGAATAATGAAATATCCTCAGACACAAACTGTAGAGAATCCTTCTCAGAAAGTACTATGATGTGGGTGAATTCAGCTCACAGAGCTACATCATTTTTTCCATTGAGAAGCTTCCTAACAGTGCTTTTGCAGAATCTGCAATGGGACACACTGGGGCGCTTTGAGACCAGCAAGATCCTCCGCTCAAAAAGAAAGAAGCTTTCAGAGAAACTGCTTTGTGATGTGTGAATTTAACTCACTGAGTTACATGTTTCTCTTCATGAAGTCGTTTGCTAACACTGTTCTTGTGGAATATGCAAAGTGATATTTGGGAGCACATTGAGGGCTATGGTGAAAAAGGAAATATCCTCAAATAAAAACTGTAAAGAAGGGTTCTGAGAAACTGCATTGTGACGCCTGAATGCAACTCACAGATTTATACTTTTATTTTCATTGTGCAGTTTACTAACAGTGTATTCTTGAAATCTGCAATGGGATATTTCTTAGAGCAATGAAGCTTAAGGTGACAAAGGAAATATCCTCTGATAAAAACTAGAAAGAAGCTTTCGAGAAACTGCCTTGTGATGTGTGAGTTCATCTCACAGAGGTACTCTTTCGTTTCATGGAGCAATCTATACCACCGTCTTTGGGGAATCTGAGAAGGGATACTTTGGATCGCATTCCGGCCTATGCTGTTAAAGAAATTATCCTCATTGAAAACGTGAAAGAAGCTTTCTGAGAAACTTCTTTGTGATATATGAATTCAACTCACACAGATACAACTTAGTCTTCATGAATCAGTTAGCTAACATTGTTCTCATGGAATCTGCAAAGTGATACTTGGGAGTGCAATGATGCCTATCGTGGAAAGTGATGTATCCTCAGATAATAACTTGAAAGAAGCTATCTGAGAAATTGCTTTCTAATGCAGATAGAGGAAATATCCTCAATTGAGGAGTAGTCCTCAATGGGATCCAATATATCCCTTCTCAGATTCCCCAAAGACAGTGGTAGTAGACTGCTCCACGAAACAAAAGCGTAACCCAGTGAGAGGAATGCACACAACACAAAGCAGTCTGTCAGAAATCTTCTTTCTAGTTTTTAGCTGAGGATATTTTCTTTGTCAACGTAAGTTTCATTACACTAATATCCCTTTGCAGATTTCAAGAAAACAGTGTTTGCAAACGGATCAATGAAAAGGAAAGTATAACTCTGAGTTGCATTCACTCGTCACAATGCAGTTTCTCAAATCGCTTCTATCCAGTTTTTATCTGAGGATATTTCCTTTTTCACCATAGCCCTCAATGCTATCCCAAATATCACTTTGCAGATTCCATGAGAACAGTGTTAGCAAACGGCTTCATGAAGAGAAAGGTGTAACTCTGTGAGATGAATTCACACATCACAAAGAAGTTTCTCAAAAAGCTTCATACCGGTTTTTCTCTGAGGATATTTCCTTTGTCCTTATACTCTTCAAACCCATCCGAATTATTAGTTCTCAGAATCCACAAGAACAATGCTAGCTAAAGGCATCATGAAATAGTGGTGTAACTTTGTGATATGAAGTCACATATCAGAGAGCAATTTCTCAGAAAGCTTCCTTCTAGTTATTATCTGAGGATATTTCCTTTGTCGCTGTAAGCTTCATTGCGCTAAGACGTATCCCATTGCAGGTTTCAAGAAAACTGTGTTAGCAAAGTGATCAGTGGAGAGAAAAGTGTAACTCTGTGAGTTGCATTTACATATCACAATGCAGTTTCTCAGAACGCTTCTTCCCAGTTTTTATCCGAGGATATTTTCTTCTTCACCAAAACACTCAATGCGTTCCCAAATATCTCATTGCAGATTCCACGAGAACCATCTTAGCAAACAGCTTCAGGAAGAGAAAGGTGTAATTCTTTGAGATGAATTCACACATCACAAAGAAGTTTCTCAGAAAGCTTCTTTCTCATTTTTCTCTGAGGATATTTATTTTGGCCGTAGAGTCTTCAAAGCGATCCGAAATATCACTTCTTAGTTTCCACAAAAACAGCGCTAGCAAACGGCTCCACGAAATACAGGTGTAACTCAGTGAGTTGAATACACACATCATAAAGCAGTTTCTCAGAAAGCTTCCTTCTTGCTTGAGCTGAGGATATTTGTGGTCTCAAAGTGCCCCTGTGTGTCCCATTGCAGATTCTGCAAAAACACTGTTAGCAAGCTTCTCAATGGAAACAATGATGTGGCTCTGTGAGCTGAATTCACCCACATCAAAGCAGTTTCTGAGAAGGCTTCTCTGCAGTTTTTGTCTGAGGATATTTCATTATTCACCATGGGATTCAACGATGCCCAAGACATCACTTCTGAGATTCCACAAAATCAGTGCTAGCAAACTCTTCCATGAAAGAGTGGTGTAACACTGTGAAATGCATTCACACATCACAAAGCAGTTTCTCAGAACGCTTCATTCCAGTTTTTCTCTGAGGATATTTTCTTTGTCCTTATATTCTTCAAACCCATCCGAAATATCAGTTCTCAGAATCCACATAAACAGGGCTAGCAAACGGCTCCACGAAATAGTGGTGTAACTCTGGGAGATGAAGTCACATATCAGAAAGCCATTTATCAGAGCCATTTCTCAGAAAGCTTCTTTCACGTTTTTAATTGAGGATATGTCCTTTATCAGTGAAGGCCTCAATGGAATCCAAAGGATCCCTTCTCAGATTCCCCAAAGACAGTGGTAATAGACTGCTTCATGAAATGAAAGCGTAACTCTGTGAGATGAATTCACACATCACAAAGCAGTTTCTCAGAAAACTTCTTTCCGGTTTTTATCTGAGGATACTGTCTTTTTCACCCTAGGCCTCAATGCGCTCCCAAATATCACTTTGCAGATTCCACGAAAACAGTGTTAGCAAACAGTTTTATGAAGACTAAGTTGCAAGTCTGTGAGATGAATTCACATATCACAAATAAGTTTCTCTGAAAGTTTCTTTCACGTTTTCAATTGAGGATATTTACTCTATCAGCGTCTGCCTCAATGCAATTAAAAGTATCCCTTTTCCGAATTCCCAAAGACAGTGGTAAAGGACTGCTCCATGAAAGGAAAGAGTAACTCTGTGAGATGAAGTCACACATCACAAAGCAGTCTCTCAGAGAGTTTCTTTCTAGTGTTTATTTGAGGATATTTAACTTGTCACCATAAGCTTCATTACGCTAGGAAATATGCCATTGCAGATTTTAAGCAAACTGTGTTAGCAAACTGATCAATGAAGAGAAAAGTATAACTCTGGAGTTGCATTCACATATCACACTGCAGTTTCTTAGAACGCTTCTTTCCAGTTTATATCTGCGGATATTTCCTTTTTCACCATAGGCCTCAAAGTGCTCCTAAATATCACTTTGCACATTCCACGAAAACAGTGTTAGAAAACGGCTTTATGACGACTACGTTGTAACTCTGTGAGATGAGTTCATATATAACAAAGAAGTTTCTCAGAAATCTTCTTTCACGTTTTTAATTGAGGATATTTCATTTATCAGCCTAGGCCCGAATGTGGTCCAAAGTAGCCCTTCTCAGATTCCCCAAAGACAGTGGTAATAGACTGCTCCATGAAACGAAAGCGTAACTCTGTGAGAGGAATGCACACATCACAAAGCAGTCTGTCAGAAACCTTCTTTCTAGTTTTTAACTGAGGATATTTCCTTTGTTACCGGAAGCTTCCTGGCGCTAAGAAATATCCCAATACAGATTTCAAGAAAACACTGTTAGCAAACGGATCAATGAAAAGTGTAACCCTGCGAGTTGCATTCACATGTCACAATGCAGTTTCGCAGAACGCTTCTTTCCAGTTTTTATCTGAAGATATTTCCTTTTTCAGCATAGCCCTCCATGGGCTCCCAAATATCACTTTGCAAATTCCACGAGAAGAGTCTTAGCATACGGTTTCATGAGAAGAAAGGTGTAACTCTGTGAGATGAGTTCACAGATCACAAAGGAGTTTCTCAGAAAGCTTCTTTCTCATTTTTATCGGAGAATATTTTCTGTGACCCTATAGTCTTCAAAGGGATCCTAAATAGCAGTTCTCAGTTTCCACAAAAACAGGGCTAGCCAACGGCTCCTAGAAATACAGGTGTAAGTCAGTGAGTTGAATTGACACATCACAAAACAGTTTCTCAGAAAACTTCTTTCTTTTTGAGATGAGGTTAGTTGTGCTCTCAGAGCGCCACTGTGTGTCTCATTGGAGATTCTGCAAAAACACTGTTAACAAGCTTCTCAATGAAAAGAATGGCATAACTCTGTGAGCTGAATTCACCCACAACAAAGAAGTTTCTGAGAAGCTTCTCTGCTCCGAGCTATCACTTCTCAGAATCCACAAAAACAGTGCTAGGAAACGGCTCGAAGAAATAGTGATGTAACTCTGAGAGATGAATTCACACATCATGAAGAAGTTTCTGAGAAATCTTTATTCACTTGTTTATCTGAGGATATTTCCTTTGTCACCGTAAGCGTCATTGGGCTAAGAAGTATCCCATTGCAGATTTCAAGAAAACTGTGTTAGCAAACTGATCACTGAAGAGAAAACTGTAACTCAGTGAGTTGCATTCACACGTCACAATGCAGTTTCTCAGAACGCTTCTTTCCAGTGTTTATCTGATGATATTTCCTTTTTCACCTTAGACATCAATGAGCGCCCAAAAACCTCTTTGTAGAATCCAGGAAAATGATGTTAGAAAACTGTTACAAGAAGGGAAAGGTGAATCTCTGTGTGATGAATTCACAAATCAGAAAGCAATTTCTCAGAAAGATTCTTTCTGGTTATTATAGGAGGATATTTTGTTTTCCCCCATGGGCCTCGATGCGCTAACAAATATCACTTGACAGATTTCACGAAAACAATGTTCGCAAACTGCTTCGTAAAGACAAATTTGTAACTCGGTGAGGTGAATTCACATAACATAAAGAAGTTTCTCAGAACGCAACTTTCTAGTTTTTTATTTGAGGATGTTTCCTTTGTCACCGGAAGCTTCATTGCGCTAAGAAATATCCCAACGCAGATTTCAAGAAAACAGTGTTAGCAAACGAAACAATGAGAAGGAAAGTGTAACTCTGTGAGTTGCATTCACATGTCACAATGCAGTTTCTCAGAACGCTTCTTTCCAGTTTTTGTCCGAGGATATTTCCTTTTACACCATAGCCCTCCAAGGGCTCCTAAATATCACTTTGCAAATTCCACGAGAACAGTCTTAACGAACGGCTTCATGAGGTGAAGGGTATAACTCTGTGAGATGAATTCAGATCACAAAGAAGTTTCTCAGAAAGCTTCTTTCTCATTTTTATAGGAAGATATTTCCTTTGGACCTATAGTCTTCAAAGGGATCCGAATTATCAGTTCTCAGACGTCACAAAAACAGGGCTAGCCAACGGCTCCACGAAATACAGCTGTAACTCAGTGAGTTGAATTCACATATCACAAAGCAGTTTCTCAGAAACCATCTTTCCCTTTGAGAGGAGATTATTTGTGATCTCGGAGCGCCACCGTGTGTCTCATTGGAGATTCTGCGAAAACACTGTTAGCAAGCTTCTCAATGAAAACAATGACGTAATTCTATGAGCTGAATTCACCCACAACAAAGAAATTTCTGAGAATGTTTTTCTGCAGATTTGTCTGAGGATATTTCATTATTCACCATGGGATTCAACGATATCCAAGTCATCACTTCTGAGATTCCACAAAATCAGTGCAACAAACTCCTCCGTGAAAGAGTGGTGTAACACTGTGAAATGAATTCACACATCACAAAGCAGTTTCTCAGAAAGCTTCATTCCGGTTTTTCTCAGAGCATATTTGCTTTGTCCTTATACTCCTCAAATCCATCAGAGGTATCACGTTTAGGAATCCACAAAAAGATTGCTAGGAAATGGCTCTAAGAAATAGTGGTGAAGAGACGAAGTCACATATCAGAAAGCAATATCTCAGGAAGCTTCTTTCACTTTTTTATCTGAGGCTAGGACCCTTGTCACCGTCAGCTGCATAGCGCTAAGAAGTTTCCATTGCAGTTTTCAGTAAAACTGTGTTAGCACACTGATCACTGAAGAGAAAAGTGTAACTCTGCCAATTGCATGCAAACATCGCAATGCAGTTTCTCAGAACGCTTCTTTCCAGTTTTTATCTGAGGATACTTCCTTTTTCACCATAGCCCTCAATGAGCTCCCAAATATCACTTTGCAGAATCCACGAAAACAGTGTTAGCAAACTGCTACAAGAAGGGAAGGGTGAAACTCTGTGTGATGAATTCACACTTAAGAAAGCTATTTCTGAGAAAGCTTCTTTCTACTTATTATCTGAGGATAGTTCCCTTTTCCCCATGGGCGTCAATGCTCTAACAAATATCACATTGCAGATTCCACGAAAACAATGTCAGCAAACTGCTTCATGAATGCAAGGTTGTAACTCAGTGAGATCAATTCACTCATCCTAAAGAAGTTTCTCAGAACGCTACTTTCTAGTTTTTATCTGAGGATATTTCCTTCGTCACCATAAGCGTCATTGCGCTAAGAAGTATCCCATTGCAGATTTCAAGAAAACTGTGTTAGCAAACTTATCACTGAAGAGAAAAGTGTAATTCTGTGAGTTGCATTCATATGTCACAATGCAGTTTCTCAGAACGCTTCTTTCCAGTTTTTATCTGAGGATATTTCCTTTTTCACCATAACCCTCAATGAGCTCCCAAATATCACTTTGCAGAATCCACGAAAACAGTCTTAGTAAACTGCTACAAGAAGGGTAAGGTGAAACTCTGTGTGATGAATTCACACATCAGAAAGTAATTTCTCAGAAAGCTTCTTTCTTGCTATTATCTGAAGAATTTTCCGTTTTCCCATTGGGCCTCAATGCGCTCCCTAATATCACTTTGCAGATTCCACGAAAACAATGTTAGCAAACTGCTTCGTGAAAACAAAGTTGTAACTCGGTGAGGTGAATTCACATATCATAAGGAAGTTTCTAGTTTTTAATTGAGGATACTTCCTTTGTCACCGTAGGCTTCATTGAGCTAAGAAATATCTCAATGCAGATTTCAAGGAAACAGTGCTAGCAAGCGAATCAATGAAAAGGAAAGTGTAACTCTGTGAGTTGCATTCACACGTCACAATGCAGTTTCCCAGAACACTTCTTTCCAGTTGTGATCTGAGGATATTTCCTTTTACACCATAGCCCTCCAAGTGCTCCCAAGTATCATTTTGCAAATTCCATGAGAACAGTTTTCGCGAATGGTTCCATGAGGAGAAAGACGTAACTTTGTGAAATGAATTCACAGATCACAAAGAAGTTTCTCAGAAATCTTTTTTCTCATTTTTATCTGAGGATATTTCCTTTGGCCCTATAGTCTTCAAAGGGATCCGAAATATCAGTTCTCAGATTCCACAAAAACAGGGCTAGCCAAGGGCTCCACCAAACATAGCTGTAACTCAGTGAGTTGAATTCACATATCACAAAGCCGTTTCTCACAAAGTTTCTTTCTTTTTGAGATGAGGTTATTTGTGGTCTCGGAGCGCCGCCGTGTGTCTCATTGGAGATTCTGCGAAAACACTGTTAGCAAGCTTCTCAATGAAAAAATGATGTAACCCTCTGAGCTGAATTCACCCACAACAAACAAGTTTTTGAGGAGGCTTCGCTGCAGATTTGTCTGAGGATATTCCATCATTCACCATGGGATTCAATAACATCCAAGACATCCCTTCTGAGATTCCACAAAATCAGTGCTACCAAACTCCTCCGTGAAAGAGTGGTGTAACACTATGAAATGAATTCACATATCACAAAGCAGTTTCTCAGAAAGCTTCATTCCGGTTTTTCTTGGAGGATATTTCCTTTGTCCTTATACTCTTCAAACCCATCCGAACTATCACTTCTGAGAATGCACAAAAACAGAGCTAGGAAACAGCTTCAAGAAATAGTGGTGTAACTCTGTGAGATGAAGTCATATCAGAAAGCAATTTCTCAGGAAGCTTCTTTCACTTTTTTATCTGAGGATATTTCCTTTGTCACCGTCAGCTGCATAACGCTAAGAAGTATCACATTGCAATTTTCAAGAAAACTGTGTTAGCAAACTGATCACTGAAGACAATAGTGTAACTCTGTGAGTGGCATTCACACATCGCAATGCAGTTTCTCAGAACGCTTCTTTCCAGTTTTGACCTGAGGATATTTCCTTTTTCACCATAACCCTCAATAAGCTCCCAAATATCACTTTGAAGAATCCACGACAACAGTGTTAGCAAACTCTTACAAGAAGGGAAGGGTGAAACTCTGTGTGATGAATTCACACATCAGAAAGCAATTTCTCAGAAAGCTTCTTTCTAGTTATTATCTGATGATATTTCCTATTTCACCATGGGCCTCAATTCGCTGCCAAATATCACTCTGCAGATTGCACGAAAACCGTGTTAGCAAAGAGTTTCATGAAGAGTAAATTGTAACCCCGTGAGATGAATTCACATATCACAAAGAAGTTTCTCACAGAGCTTCTTTCACGTTTTTAATTGAGGATATTTCCTGTATCAGCTTAGGCCTCAGTGCGATCCAAAGTAGCCCTTCTCCGGTTCCTCAAAGACAGTGTTAATCGACTGCTTCATGAAACGTAAGTGTAACTCTGTGAGATGAATTGACACATCACAAAGAAGTTTCTAAGAAAGTTTCTTTCTAGTTTTTATCTGAGGATATTTCCTTTGTCACCGTAAGCTTCATCGGGATAAGAAGCATCCCATTGCAGATTTCAAGAAAATTGTGTTAGCAAACTGATCACTGAAGAGAAAAGTGTAACACTGTGAGTTGCATTCACATGTCACAATGCAGTTTCTCAGAACGCTTCTTTCCAGTGTTTATCTGAGGATATTTCCTTTTACACCATAACACTCAATGAGCTCCCAAATATCACTTTGCAAAATCCACGACAACAGTGTTAGCAAATTGCTATAAGAAGGGAAGGGTGAAATTCTGTGTGATGAATTGACACATCAGAAAGCAATTTCTCAGAAAGCTTCTTTCTAGTTATTATCGGAGGATATTTCCTATTTCACCTTGGGCCCCAATTCGCTGCCAAATGTCACTTTGCAGATTCCACGAAAACAGTGTTAGCAAAGTGCCTCATGAAGACTAAGTTGTAACTCTGTGAGATGAATTCACAGATCATCAAGAAGTTTCTCACAGAGCTTCTTTCACTTTTTTAATTGAGAATATTTCCTTTATCAGCGCAGGCCTCAATGTGATCCAAAGTGGCCCTTCTCAGGATCCTCAAAGACAGTGTTAATGGACTATTCCATGACACGGAAGTGTAATTCTGTGAGATGAATTCACACATCACAAATAAGTTTCTAAGAAAGCTTGTGTCTAGTTTTTATCTGAGGACATTTCCTTTGACACTGTAAGCGTCATTGCACTAAGAAGTATCCCATTGCAGATTTCAAGAAAACTGTGTTAGCAAACTGATCACTGAGGAGAAAAGTGGAACTCTGTGAGTTGCATTCACATGTCACAATGTAGTTTCTCAAAACGCTTCTTTCCAGTTTTTATCTGAGGATATTTCCTTTTTCACCATAGCCCTCAATGAGCTTCCAAATATCACTTTGCAGAGTCCACGAAAACAGTCTTAGCAAACTGCTACAAGAAGGGTAAGGTGAAACTCTGTGTGATGAATTCACACATCAGAAAGTAATTTCTCAGAAATCTTCTTTCTCGTTATTATCTGAAGATTTTTCCCTTTTCCCATTGGGCCTCAATGCGCTCCCTAATATCACTTTGCAGATTCCACGAAAACAATGTTAGCAAACTGCTTCATGAAGACAAAGTTGTAACTCGGTGAGGTGAATTCACATATCATAAGGAAGTTTCTCAGAACGCTACTTTCCAGTTTTTATTGGAGGATATTTCCTTTGTCACCGTGGGCTTCATTGAGCTAAGAAATATCTCAATGCAGATTTCAAGGAAACAGTGTTAGCAAACGATTCAATGAAAAGGAACGTGTAACTCTGTGAATTGCATTCACATGTCACAATGCAGTTTCTCAGAACGCTTCTTTCCAGTTGTGATCTGAGGATATTTCCATTTTCACCATAGCCCTCCAAGGGCTCCCATATATCACTTTGCAAATTCCATGAGAACAGTCTTAGCGAACGGCTCCATGAGGAGAAAGGCGTAACTCTGTGAGGTGAATTCACAGATCACGAACAAGTTTCTCAGAAAAATTCTTTCTCATTTTGATCGGAGGATATTTCCTTTGGCCCTACAGTCTTCAAAGGGATCGGAATTATCAGTTCTCAGATGCCACAAAATCAGGGCTAGCCAACGGCTCCACGAAATACAGCTGTAACTCAGTGAGTTGAATTCACACATCAAAAAGCAGTTTCTCAGAAAGTTTCTTTCTTTTTGGGATGAAGTTATTTGTGGTCTCGGAGCGCCACCGTGTGTCTCATAGGAGGTTCTGCGAAAACACTGTTAGCAAGCCTCTCAATGAAAACACTGATGTAACTCTCTGATCCGAATTCACCCACAAAAAAGAAGTTTCTGAGAAGGCTTCTTTGCAGATTTCTCTGAGGATATTTCATTATTCACCAGGGGATTCAACGATATCCAAGACATCAAATCTGAGATTCCACAAAATCAGTGCTAGCAAACTCTTCCATGAAGAGTGGTGTAACACTGTTAAATAAATTCACACATCACAAAGCAGTTTCCCTGACAGCTTCATTCGGTTTTTCTCAGAGGATATTTCCTTTGTCCTTATAGTCTTCAAACCCATCCAAACTATCACTTCTCAGAATCCACAAAAACAGAGCTGGGAAACGGCTCCAAGAAATAGTGGTGTAACTCTGTGAGATGAAGTCACGTATCAGAAAGCAAATTATCAGGAAGCTTCCTTCATTTTTTAATCTGAGGATATTTCCTTTGTCACCATCACCTGCATAGCGATACATTCTTCTCAGCACCACATCACACTTATTCCAAAATTGACCAC
>NW_022293718.1:0-1245 GCF_002776525.5 Piliocolobus tephrosceles | reverse complement strand
CCCACATGTTGTGGGGGGACCCCGTGGGAAATCATTGAATCATGGGGGCAATTTCTCCCATATCCTTCTTGTGGGAGTGAATAAGTCTTACGAGTTCTGATGGTTTGATAAGGCGAAACCAGTTTTGCTTGGCTGCCATTCTCTCACTTCCCTGCTGTGATGTAAGACATGCCTTTTGCCTTCTGCCTCCCCCCAGCCATGTGGAACTGTAAGTCCAACTAAACTTCTTTCTTTTGTAAATTGCCTAGTCAGCAGCGCACTCCTGTACTTTGTGCAACTGCAGGTTTAATATCCCATGGAAATTGCCAAGGCTTATGGCTTGCACCCTCAAAGCAGTGACCCAGACTATGTCTGGGACCTTTTTAGCCATGGCTGGAGCTGGAGTGGTTGGGAGGTAGAATGCTGTGAGCACTGTCCTGCGCTTGCCCGGGGTGGTGCAGCCCTAGGCCCAGCCCACAAAACCAGTCTTCCCTTATAGGCCTCCAAACCTTTGAAGGGAGAGGCTGCCACCAGCCAAGGTCTCTGAAATGCCTTTCAGGCCCTTTCTTCATTGTCTTCTATTAGCATCTGCTTTCCTTTTAGTTATGCAAATGTCTTCAGCCTGCTTGAATTTCAGAGGATACCAATGGCCTTACAAGTACCATATGACCCCTAACACTTCCTGACTTCATTTCTGCAATATATATATATATTTTTTTGCATCATCATGAACATTGAAACTTTTTATGTCTATTCACTTTCCATTTGTTTTCAAGTGCATTGACTTCCAAATAATTTTAGAATATAGAGTCTCCACAAGACTCTAGTTTGTCTGGTTTCTTGCTGTACACCATGACTGCGAATGTTTTCTAGCACATATAATACACTCAAAAGTACTAATGAAGCCGGATGCGGTGGCCCATGCCTATAATCCCAGCACTTTGGGAGGCCGAGGTGGGCGGATCATGAGGTCAGGAGATCGAGACCACCCTGGCTAACACGGGTGAAACCCTATTTCTACTAAAAAAAAATACAAAAAAATAGCCGGACGTGGTGTTGTGCGCCTGTAGTCCCAGCTACTCGGGAGGCTGAGGCAGTGAACCCGGGAGGCGGAGCTTGCAGAGAGCCGAGATCGCACCAGTACTTATGAATGAAAAAAGGAATGTATCTTCCTATTTTTCTTTCAAAATAGCTTTAACTCTTTGGTTTCCACCTTTATGTGGGGTTTTTAGTATTTGTCTCAAAATCTATTCAAATTGAACCGGG
>NW_022293717.1:0-1136 GCF_002776525.5 Piliocolobus tephrosceles | reverse complement strand
GCCTCCAGCTTTGTCCTTTTGACTTAGGATTGTCTCGGCAATGTGGGCTCTCTTTTGGTTCCATATGAACTTTAAAGCAGTTTTTTCCAATTCTGTGAAGAAACTCATTGGTAGCTTGATGGGGATGGCATTGAATCTATAAATAACCTTGGGCAGTATGGCCATTTTCACGATATTGATTCTTCCTATCCATGAGCATGGTATGTTCTTCCATTTGTTTGTGTCCTCTTTGATTTCACTGAGCAGTGGTTTGTAGTTCTCCTTGAAGAGGTCCTTTACATCCCTTGTAAGTTGGATTCCTAGGTATTTTATTCTCTTTGAAGCAATTGTGAATGGAAGTTCATTCCTGATTTGGCTCTCTGTTTGTCTGTTACTGGTGTATAAGAATGCCTGCGATTTTTGCACATTAATTTTGTATCCTGAAACTTTGCTGAAGTTGCTTATCAGCTTAAGGAGATTTTGGGCTGAGACGATGGGGTTTTCTAAATATACAATCATGTCATCTGCAAACAGGGACAATTTGACTTCTTCTTTTCCTAACTGAATACCCTTGATTTCTTTCTCTTGCCTGATTGCCCTAGCCAGAACTTCCAACACTATGTTGAATAGGAGTGGTGAGAGAGGGCATCCCTGTCTTGTGCCAGTTTTTCAAAGGGAATTTTCCAGTTTTTGCCCATTCAGTATGATATTAGCTGTGGGTTTGTCATAAATAGCTCTGATATTTTGAGGTACGTTCCATCAATACCGAATTTATTGAGCGTTTTTAGCATGAAGGGCTGTTGAATTTTGTCAAAAGCCTTTTCTGCATCTATTGAGATAATCATGTGGTTCTTGTCTTTGGTTCTGTTTATATGCTGGATTACATTTATTGATTTGCGAATGTTGAACCAGCCTTGCATCCCAGGGATCAAGCCCACTTGATCATGGTGGATAAGCTTTTTGATGTGCTGCTGAATCCAGTTCGCCAGTATTTTATTGGGGATTTTTGCATCAATGTTCATCAGGGGTATTGGTCTAAAATTCTCTTTTTTTGTTGTGTCTCTGCCAGGCTTTGGTATCAGGATGATGTTGGCCTCATAAAATGAGTTAGGAAGATTCCCTCTTTTTCTATTGATTGGAATAGTTTCAGAAGGAAT
>NW_022293716.1:0-1852 GCF_002776525.5 Piliocolobus tephrosceles | reverse complement strand
AAAAAAAAAAAAAAACTAGCCGGGCGAGGTGGCGGGCGCCTGTAGTCCCAGCTACTCCGGAGGCTGAGGCAGGAGAATGGCGTAAACCCGGGAGGCGGAGCTTGCAGTGAGCTGAGATCTGGCCACTGCACTCCAGCTCAGGCGACAGAGCAAGACTCCGTCTCAAAAAAAAAAAAAAAAAAAGAATTAAAACAGGGTGATGAGATAAGAGAATGACAAGGTAACCACAGAAGATCTCTGAGAAGGTCGCACTTAAGATGTGATCCGAGTCCCAAGAAGGAGCTGTCCTAAGATCTGGTGGAAGAACTTTCCAGACAGAAGGAGCAGCTGATGAAGGTGGGGGCGGTGATGAAGCTGGTAACACCAAATAAATGTGCTAGACCAGGAGTTGGCCAGCTTTCACTGTGAAGGGCTAGGTAGTAAACATTTTAGGCTTTGCTGACCATGTGGCTTTCTGGTTTTTTGTTTGTTTGAGATGGAGTCTTACTCTGTCGTCCAGACTGGAGTACGGTGGCATGATCTCTGCTCACTGCAACCTCTGCCTCCCGGGTTCAAATTATTCTCCTGCCTCAACCTCCTCAGTAGCTGAGATTGCAGGCACATGCCACCATGCCAGCTAATTTTGTATCTTTTTTTTTTTTTTGAGACAGTCTTGCTCTGTCGCCAGGCTGCAGTGCAGTGGTGTGATCTCAGCTCACCGCAACCTCCGTCTCCCGGATTCATGCGATTCTCCTGCCTCAGCCTCCCAAGTAGCTGGGACCTCAGGTGCATGCCACCATGGCCAGCTAATTTTTGTACTTTTAGTAGAGATGGGGTTTCACCATGTTGGCCAGAATGGCCTTGAACTCCTGACCTCATTATCCTCCTGCCTCGGCCTCCCGAAATGCTGGGATTACAGGTGTGAGCCACTGCGCCCAGCCTGTTTGATGGGTTTTGTAAACACCGTCATAATCCAAATATAAAACATTTCCATTGCCCCTGAAAGTTCTCGTGCTCCTCTGTGGTGGGCCCTTCCTCACACCCAGCCCAGGCAATAGTGATTTGCTTTCGATTACTGTAGGTTTGGTGTCCCTTTTTAAGAATTTCACATTGGCCCAGCGTGGGGGCTCATGCCTATAATCCCAGCACTTTGGGAGGCTGAGGCAGGCTGGGATTGGGAACCTGAGGTTGGGAGTTGGAGACCAGCCTGACCACCATGGAGAAACCCGATCTCTACTAAAAGTACAAAAAATTAACTAGGCGTGGTGGCGCACGCCTGTAATTCCCGCTATCCGGAGGCTGAGGTAGGAGAATCCCTTGAACGTAGGAGGCAGAGGTTGTGGTGAGCCGAGATCGCACCATTGCACTCCAGGCTGGGCAAAAAGAGCAAAACTCCATCTCAAAAAGTAAAATAATTTCACATCAGTGGAATCACATGGAATGAATACTTTTGTGTCTGATTAATTTTGCCAGACAACAGTGTTTTGGAGATTCAAGTGGTTGTGTGTATCTGCAGTAGATTCCCTTTTTCTTTCTCTTTTTTTGTTTCTTTGAGACAGAGTGTTGCTCTGTCGCCCAGGCTGGAGTGCAGTGGTGCGATCTCGGCTCACTGTAACCTCCGCCTGCTGGGTTCAAGCAGTTCTCCTGCTTCAGCCTTCTGAGTAGCTGGGACTACAGGCGCCCACCACCATGCCCTGCTAGTTTTTTTTTATTTTTAGTAGAGACAGGGTTTCACCATGCTGGCTAGGCTGGTCTCAAACTCCTGACCTCATGATCCGCCCGCCTCGGCCTCCCAAAGTGCTGGGATTACCGGTGTGAGCCACTGTGGCCCGGCCTTTTCTTCTTCTTCTTCTTTTTTTTTTTTTTTTTTTTT
>NW_022293715.1:0-7614 GCF_002776525.5 Piliocolobus tephrosceles | reverse complement strand
AGCCTATAGTTTATGGCAGTGTTGGCATCTATAAACAGTAAGAACATGCTATATATAGAGACAATTAGAAGACAAGAGTTACTTAGAGATTGAAAATATAATTGCTGAAGTTAAAAAACCCTTTATTGGCCGGGTGCAGTGGCTCACACCTGTAATCCTAGCACTTTGGGAGGCTGAGGCGGGCGAATCACTTGAGCTCAGGAGTTTGAGACCAGCCTGGGCAACATGGTGAAACCCTGTCTCTACCAAAAATAGAAAAATTATCCGGGCATGGTGTCAAATGCCTGTGGTCCTAGCTCCCGGGAGGCTGAGATTGGAGGACTGCTTGAGCCCAGGTGGCAGAGATTGCAGTGAGCCAAGATCGTGTCACTGCACTCCAGCCTGGGTGACAGAGTGAGACCCCATCTCAAAAAAAAAAAAAAAAAAAAAAGATTAAATAGATTAACATATATAAAATACCTTGAACAGTACCCAGCACATTCTCTCATAAATATTGTTCTTGTTAACGTTACACGTTTGTGCAGTGAAATAGAGTCTATTTTTATCAATCATGTTACAAAAGAGTATTTAATATTAAAAGACACTGATAAGCTTGTTACATGGACAAGGGAGATGCTGAGTCAATACAATACAGTGTGATCTTTCAGTGACTTTAAAACATTGTTCAATTGATTGTATTTGTTATAAGAATAGTGTGGAAAACAACAGCTTCGAATTTTATGTCAGTTGATGTTAAGATCCAACAGGAAGTTAACCCTGATAACGTTAAGATGAACAATTTGAAATGCAGCTTCCTGCTGGAAGTTGAAATAGAGATGATTCAGATAGCCTCCTTGGATCCAAACCCCAAAGCTTATTTTGCCTAATTCTATCTTCTGTCTTTAGAAACTCAAGCCTCAAGCTTTCTGGGAGCATCCAAGTCCAACCATCCCAGTCACACACACAACCGACCTTATTCATCCCAGGGGTGTGCAGAGGCCCACTGCAAGAACTGGTGAACTTTCAAGACGCCTTTACATATATGATGATTTTTTATTACATTATTCAAGTTTTGCTTGGACAAGATTGTGCTGCTAAAAAGTGGCCTACAACACTTTTTTTTTAAGACAGGGTTTCACTCCCGTCGCCCAGGCTGGAGTGCAGTAGCGCGATCTTAGCTCACTACAACCTCCGCGTCCTGGGCTCAAGCGATCCTCCTGCCACAGTAGCTGGGACTGCAAGCGCCCGCCCGAGTAGCTGGGACTGCACGCCCCCGCCACCATACCCGGCTAATTTTTGTACTTTTAGTAGAGACAGGGTTTCACCATGTTGGCCAGGCTGGTCTTGAACTCCTGGCCTCAAGTGATCCACCTGCCTCGGCCTCCCTAAGTGCTGGGATTACAGGCGTGAGCCACCGCGCCAGGCCCTACACCACTTTTAAAAGTCGTGTTTCTTCTCTTTTTTATACTGTTGTACTTTTGATTTCTAGGGAATGATTCGCAAACTCACCCCTGACGCCATGTCCCTTGGCCACTATGCTTCTATATACAAAAAGTGCCATTAACGAGTGGGTAGAACTCGAGGGGTGGAGCCTCCGTCCTTGGGCCTGAAGCGAATGTCCCTCAATGCGCCTGCGAGACTCCCACGCCCTGGGAAGGATGCCTATCGATTCGCTCTGGGCTCGGCAGCTCTTTCTGATAGCAGGCGGCCATCTTGCCTGGAGCCTGAGAAAGGGAGGACAGAAGGAACCGGCGACAGTGGTCTCAGGGCCGCTCCGGGGGGCCTCAAGAACCGGAGGCAGCCCCGGAGGTGGTTCCCGATCCCGGGCTATGCTCTTGGACCTGAGAAGGAAAGGCGGAGGGCGGCGGGGACAGGATGGATGGGGAATGTCAAGCAAGGAATGCTAGGCGGGGGAGGGGCGTTGCTATGGCGACTGGGGGGGCGGTGTCTGTTCTGAATCGCAGTGTGTCACCCCGGCGCTGCCCAGGAAGGGCAGGGCTGGGGTGATGACCATGGTAACAGCCGGGTGGGAGTTCGTGACATCTCCGGCGCGGAGGGACTCGATGTCTATGGCAGTAGTCGCCTGGCGAAAGGGACGGAACTAGATCCCTTCGCTCGGGACGCTCACATTCCAGGCCCTTGTCCTGCAGGCTCCCGCGGGCGGACACGCCAGAGGAGGAGGCCGGGGAATGGCCGCGGTGTGGCAGCAAGTCTTAGCAGTGGACGCGAGGTGAGGCGTGGGGTCGAAGCCCATGGGAGCAGAACTTACTGTGGTGCATGCGCAATGGCGATAAGTGAGGCTGGGCGGCGAACTTGCCTTAATGCGGCTGCGTGGGCTTGCCGGAGGTGAGCATGCGCAGTAGCGGGGGCGGGCACGCCCGCGGTGAGTTGGCTGGGCCAGAGAGGATTCTAAACAGCAAGCTGGGAAAGTGTGGTCAGATATGGGCATGCGCAAAGACGCTGCCTGTGAGAGGGAGGTGGGGCTCAGGCTAGTGACATCCTATCCCCTATGGGTGTCCCCTGGACTTTTTTTTTTTTTTACATCATCACTTCCCCATTCTGACCCCATCACCTCCCAACGCTGACCTCCTTAATGTCATTCTGACTTCTGTCGCCCTGGTACACCGACCCCAATTATTGTCTGCACTGGCTCAGTCACCCCGTATGGACCCCAGCAGGGCAGCAGACTGACACTGTTGTCTGCAAACTGACCTCATGACCATGCTCATTATTACTGCAGACTCACTCCCACTGCAGGACCAAGAGGTCCATCACCACTGCTAGTCATTCTAACCACCCAGGCCCCAGTCACTGCCACACACCTCACTCTCCTGCCCTATCCCCCGAGCTGATTGATTCCCTCTGTCCTGTGCCTGCTGCCTGCCCTGCATCCTGACCCTGCAGGTACAACGCGTACCGCACACCAACGTTTCCACAGTTTCGGACGCAGTATATCCGCCGGCGCAGCCAGCTGCTGCGGGAGAATGCCAAGGCTGGGCACCCCCCAGCGCTGCGTCGGCAGTACCTGAGGCTTCGGGGGCAGCTGCTGGGCCAGCGCTACGGACCCCTCTCCGAGCCAGGCAGTGCTCGTGCCTATAGCAACAGCATCGTCCGCAGTAGCCGCACTACCCTTGACCGCATGGAGGTGAGCTCCTGGCCACATTCACCCCCTGGGCATACCCTGCCTGCACACTTTCACTCCACTGACTTTCATCAAGCACCTGCTCTTTGCTGGGCACTGTTCTGCATCAGCAGAGGACAAAAAGATAATATGCCAAGTAAATCAATAAACAGACAATAAACTTGGTAAACAGATCAGTAAACATATAGCAAGCCCTATCTTGAGTATCTGCTGAGCAGGGGGAGGGCAGGAACAGCAGACCTCATGAGGAAGCCACTGCAGTAATACAAGAGGGCAGTGGTGGTGGTGGCAGGGGGCACGGTGAGAAGTGATCGGGCTCTAGGTAGATTTTCAGGGCTCCACACCTCAAAGGTTCTCGGGTTTTTTTGCAGGATGCACCCACCCTGACCCTTTCCATTTGCAGGACTTTGAGGATGATCCTCGGGCCCTGGGGGCCCGTGGGCACCGTCGTTCTGTCAGCCGAGGCTCCTACCAGCTGCAGGCGCAGATGAACCGTGCTGTCTATGAGGACAGGTATGCACAGAGGCAAGCAAGGCTGGGGGCGGGTTGCGAGGAGGAGAGGGGCCCTGGGGCAATGGCAGACTGAACACTTTTGCATCTACCTCCTGTCACCCCTCACTTCCTATTGGGGCCCAGGCCCCCTGGCAGCGTGGTGCCCACGTCAGCGGCAGAGGCAAGTCGGGCCATGGCCGGGGACACATCACTGAGCGAGAACTATGCCTTTGCGGGCATGTACCATGTTTTTGACCAGCACGTGGATGAGGCAGGTGAGCCAGTGGGTGGCGGGTTCCATCACCAAGCGTTTGCCCAAACTGTGACAACCAAGCAAGGCATCCTTTTCTGAATCCAAGGCCCCTGGCACACCTCCAAAGGAGGAATGACCATCCGTAAAGCCTTTTGCAGACTGAAAATCCCTCTGCAAAGTGGTCTACAGAGTCTCAGTGCTTCGTCTATTGGAAAGGGCCTCAGAAGCCTAAGAGAGCCCTTTGCAGCAGGCTGCCTGGGTTCCTGAGTCACTTGGAAGAGTTCAAAGCCTTTGCTGATGATAAATCCCCTTGCAGAGGGCAGAGTGGGCTACAGTGTCAAGGGTTTTGCAAACTGCCAAGAACTTGATTATAAAGTGTTCGCTAAGACGGAAACTTTCTCACATTGCAGAAGACTTGCAATCTGCAAAGGAGCTGCTAAGACTTAGGGAGTTTGGGCAGAGAGTCTTCTGGGGTTACAGTTCCCTTTGTCAGCCAAGGAAAGCCCTTTGCTGAGGCCACTGTGCCTCGTGCCGTGGGGCCCCAGCCCCTGGCACACACGTCAGAGCCTTTTAGAGAGAAAAGTGCCCAATGAGTGTGCAGACTCCCACTAATGGCTTCTTGGCATTGCAGTCCCAAGGGTGCGCTTCGCGAATGATGACCGGCACCGCCTGGCCTGCTGCTCACTCGACGGCAGCATCTCCCTGTGCCAGCTGGTGCCCGCCCCACCCACAGTGCTTCGTGTGCTACGGGGCCACACCCGTGGTGTCTCTGACTTCGCCTGGTCCCTCTCCAATGACATCCTCGTGTCCACCTCACTGGATGCCACCATGCGCATCTGGGCCTCTGAGGATGGCCGCTGCATCCGGGAGATCCCTGACCCCGATGGCGCTGAACTGCTCTGCTGCACCTTCCAGCCTGTCAACAACAACCTCACCGTGGTCAGGCTCCAGGACACCCACTCATCAAGGGCTGATGGGCTGGGTCAGGAAGGCCATCTGAGGGATTCAGAGTATAAGGAGGGACAGCCAGGGGGGCCTAGGATCCCGCCGCACCCTGCCCAATCTCGTCACAGCAGTCCTAGTGTGGTCAGACTTAAAAGGGAAGCAAATCAGAAGACAGGGGAGTGGGCCGGGTGCGGTGGCTCACGCCTGTAATCCCAGCACTTTGGGAGGCTGAGGCGGGTGGATCACGAGGTCAGGAGATCAAGACCATCCTGGCTAACATGGTGAAACCCCGTTTCTACTAAAAATACAAAAAATTAGCCGGGCGTGGTGACGGGCGCCTGTAGTCCCAGCTACTCGGGAGGCTGAGGCAGGAGAATGGCATGAACCCGGGAGGTGGAGCTTGCAGTGAGCCGAGCTGGCACCACTGGGCGACAGAGTGAGACTCCGTCTCAAAAAAAAAAAAAAAAAAGACAGGGGAGTGCCATTCTTGGTCTGGGATGGCCTTGCTGTGGTACACTCCAGGGAGCACTGGCCAGGGGCAGGGTTCTGGCTCTGGGGCCCCTTTGGTCCCATCAGCTGCAGTCCTACAGTTTTCCAACTGCAGGGGCTACCTCTGAGGAGCAGGATGATGAGGCTGAGCCTTGTCTGGTCTGTCAGTGGCCCCACCATGTCAGACTCCAGGGTAGATTGGTCAGAGAGCAGGGGAAGGACATTAGAAAGTCTGGTGTAGCCCGGAGTGGGGTGGGGTGAGGTGAACTGCAGAGGAACTGACTAAGGGTGAGCTTGTGGGCCGGGATCCTCCCCGCATCAGCAGCAGCCCCACAAGTTCCAGAAAGGAGCAGCCAGGGAGCAGGGGAAAGGTGGGATCACAGGCCTAGATGGGCCCTGTGGTTCTCACACTGTGGGAGGACCGACCAAGGGGCAGCATGATGGCTCTGAAGGCCCTTTAGTCCCATAGTAGCAGGTGGTCTACTCTGGGCAGATTGCAAAAGGGGCTGGCTAGGGAGGTGGATTCATGCCTGGTCACCTTGTCTACCTGCCATAGCCAGACTGTGAATAAATTCTAATAGGGACTAGCCAGTTGCATCAACAGCAGCCCCATTGTGGTCAGACTCAAGGAGGGCCTGGCTGGGAGCAGGATGATGATCTGTGCATTCTCCCCACAGGTGGGGAACGCCAAGCACAACGTGCATGTCATGAACATCTCCACGGGCAAGAAAGTGAAGGGGGGCTCCAGCAAGCTGACGGGCCGTGTCCTTGCTCTGTCCTTTGATGCCCCTGGCCGGCTGCTCTGGGCGGGTGATGACCGTGGCAGTGTCTTCTCTTTCCTCTTCGACATGGCCACGGGTAGGCAGACAGCAGGCCTGCATCTGAGTGCTCGCCCTCCAGCCCTTGCAGGGCACAGCCCTCACCCTCACCTTTGCCTTCCCTCCCTCTGCTGCTGCAGGGAAGCTGACCAAAGCCAAGCGTCTGGTGGTGCATGAGGGGAGCCCTGTGACCAGCATCTCAGCCCGGTCCTGGGTCAGCCGCGAGGCCCGGGATCCCTCACTGCTCATCAATGCTTGCCTCAACAAGCTGCTGCTCTACAGGTGGGTCCCCCATCAGGGCCTCCTGGAGATGGAGGGCCTGCCTCCTCCAGCACACTGGGACAGTAGCTCATCTCCTCCATCAGGTTAATTTAATTGAGGGAGCAGTAGTAGCAGTTAACAGTAATAGCAATAGTGAGCACGTTTACAGCAATCACTGCGGCCAGGCCCTGTTCGAAGCAGTTTCCACGTATCACCATATCGAATCCTTGCACCGATCTGTGAGGTAGGTGCTGTTATTATTTCCATTTTGCAGGCGAGCAAACTAAAGCATAAAATAGATTAGGGTTACCTAAAGCAGAGGCCTGTTTTCCTTCCTTTTTTCTTTTATTGTTTTTGTTTTTATTTTTGCGGGGGGCAATGTGGGGGTTACTGTCCCCACTCACATCTGTCATGTTGCCCAAATGCAGTTCTCAGCCTGGGCCACACATTGAAATGACCTGAAGAGCTTCAAAAACTCTTACCCGGGCCCCTCTGCAGGCCAGTAATTTCAGAAGCTTTGGGATGGGCCTGGGCATTGGTAGATTGAGAAATTCCCTAAGCGATATCTAGCCAGGCCTGAAAACCACTGCCTAACAGGATGCTTTTTATTCTACCCCTTTATTTCTCTCCTCCTTTTTAAACAATTTCTATATATACTTAAATTTTTTAAAATGTAAGTGTACCCTTAAGTTTGTACCCATTTCCCACAGCCTCTCCTTTCTTCCTCCTGCCACCTCTGGCCTCCTTCTGCCACAGTAAAGCCCATTAATGATCCACATCTTTCCACATATCCTTGTCTGTCTACAAATCCTAGGCGTGTACACATATCCGCGTGGGTTTTTGTTTGTGAGACAGGGTTTTGCTGTTACCCAGATTGGAGTGCAGTGGCATGATCATGGCTCACTGCAACCTCCAATTCCTGGGCTCATGCGATTCTCCCACCTCAGCCTAAGTAGCTGAGATTACAGGCACACGCCACCATGCTCGGCCAACTTTTTAAATCTATTTTTTATAGAGATGAGGTTTTGCTGTGTTACCCAGTCTGGTCTCGAACTCATGGCCTCAAGTGATTCTTGCACTTTGGCCTCCCAAAGTGCTGGGATTACAGGCGTGAGCCACCTTGCCTAGCTCCCACCACAGTTTTGAAGGAAAGACATTTTAATGAAATGGCCTTTTCTGGCCAGGCACAGTGGCTCACGCCTGTAATCCCAGCACTTTGGGAGGCCGAGAAAGGC
>NW_022293714.1:0-6414 GCF_002776525.5 Piliocolobus tephrosceles | reverse complement strand
AAGAAATATATGAAAATGTAAAATGTATTTTATGTGTGTCTGTAGTTATAAGACCAAATTCAATTCAGAACCAATCAGGTATAAAGATACCTAGTAAGAATTAGGGAGCAGGTTATAGAAAAAATAGGCCATCCAAAAAGTTGAAAAACAAGATGCAGAAATTATCCACACACTCCTAGTTTCCATCTCTTTTTACTTGTTCCATGTGAGGACACAGTTCTATTTATTTGATGCAGAAAACTGGAGAGACCAATGTTTGTTAATATGTCTTCAAATTAAACATCATAGAATTATTGTGTTATTTCAGAATGCCTTTGCAAGCCCCAACTATAAAAAGAACAAGGCCGGGCGCGGTGGCTCAAGCCTGTAATCCCAGCACTTTGGGAGGCCGAGATGGGCGGATCACGAGGTCAGGAGATGGAGACCATCCTGGCTAACACGGTGAAACCCCGTCTCTACTAAAAAAAATACAAAAAACTAGCCGGGCGAGGTGGCGGGCGCCTGTAGTCCCAGCTACTGGGGAGGCTGAGGCACGAGAATGGCGTAAACCCGGGAGGCGGAGCTTGCAGTGAGCTGAGATCTGGCCACTGCACTCCAGCCCCAGCGACAGAGCGAGACTCCGTCTCAAAAAAAAAAAAAAAAAGAAAATGAACAAAACTGGAAGAATTACATTGGCTGACTTAAAATTCTGCTACAGAGCTACAGTCACCAAAACAGCATGGTACTGTCATAAAAACAGACAACATAGACCAATGGAACAGAATAGAGAACCCAGAAACGAATTCACACATCTACAGTAAACTTATTTCCATAAAGGTGCCAAAAATATACACTGGGGAAAAGAGAGTCTCTTCAATAAATGGTGCTGGGAAAACTATATACCCATATGCAGTGGACTAAAACTAGACACTTGTCTCTCACCATACACAAAAATCAACTCAAAATAAATTAAAGCATTAAATCTAGGACCTCAAATCATGAAACTACTACAAGAAAACATTGGGAAATATCTTTAGGACATAGTCTGGGCAGAAATTTCTTGAGCGATATCCCACAAGCTCAGCCAATCAAAGCAAAAATGGACAAATAGGACCACAGCAAGTTAAAAAGTCTGCACAGCAAAGGATACAATCAACAATGTGAAGAAACAATCCACAGAATGGAAGAAAATATTTGCAATCTATCCATCTGAGAAGAGATTAATCACCAGGATATATTAGGAGCTCAAACAACTCTATAGAAACAAATCTAATAATCCAATCAATAGATAGGCAAAAGATTTGAATAAACGTATATCAAAAGAAGACATACAAATGGTGAACAGTCATATGAAAATGTGCTCAATATCATTGGTCATCAGAGAAATGCAATTCAAAACAACAATGAAATATCATCTCGCCCCACTTAAAATGGCTTGTATCCAAATTTCAGACAGTAATAAATTCTGGCAAAGATGTGGAGAAAAGGGAGCCCTTTTACACTGTTGGTGGGAATGTAAATTAGTACAAGCACTGTGGAGAACAGTTTGGATCTGTCTTGAAAAACTAAAAATAGAGCTTCCAAATGTTTTAGCAATCCCACTGCTGGGTATATACCCAAAAGAAAGACTATCAATATATGGAAGAGATATCTGCACTGTTATGTATTTTTCAGCACTGTTTACAATACCTAAGATTTGGAAGCCACCTAAATGTGCATCAACAGAATAACGGATAAGGAAAATGTGGTACATATATACAATGCAGTACCATTCAGCCATCAAAAAATGAGATACGGTCATTTGCAACAGCATGGATGGAACTGGAAATCATGTGAAGTAAAATAATTCTGGCACAGAAGGGCAAACATCACATATTCTCAATTTTTTGTGAGAAATAAAAATCAAAACAATTGAATGAATAGAGGTAGAAGGTAGAAGAAAGATTACCATGGGCTTGGAAAGGTATGGGGGGCTTGGGGTAAGGTAGGGATGGTAAATGGATACAACAAACAGGAAGAATAAATAAGACCTACTACTGATGGCACAACATGGTGACTATAGTAAATAATAACTGTACATTTTAAAATAACTTAAATAGTCTAATTGGATCATTCACAGTTCAATGGATAAATGTTTGAGGGGATGGATACCCCATTCTTCATTATGTGCTTATTTTATATTGCATGTCTATATCAAAACTTGTTAGGTACCCCATAAATACATATATCTACCACATACCCACAATGAATAAAAATTTAAAAAAAAATGAAAAATAGAAACTAGCATGGTACTCTGAGAGATTACAAATGGGTTATTTTACTCTTGAGAATATTGCCTCATTTCTTCTCAGGCAATATTAGCCACTATTTTCTCTGTGTTTCCCTAACCTTCCCATGATCCTGTAGTATTTGGTACACATATTTTATTATATCATTTATCACATTACATTATAATAATTTCTTCATGTGGCTATATCTCTTAAAGAACAGTAAGCTCAGGCTTTGAAGTTAGACAGACATGGATTCAAATCCTGTTTCTTCCATTTGGATGTTATAACCTTGGGAAAATTACTTAACCTCTCTGAACTGCAGATTTCTCACCTGTAAAATGGGAATAACAATAAATTCCTTAAGAGTGTGGGTAAGAATTAAATCATATTATATAAAGCAACTACTACAGCATTGGGAATAAGCTCTCTTCTTTATTGATCAGAGGCCTTTCACATCAATTTTTATTCCTTAAACTGCTTAATCCATCATCGCTTCTCAGTAAGTGCAATTTTTAATTAGATACATGCTGAATACATTTTCAATAAAGAATGCCCCCACTTTTAGACACTAAGTATTTCTGAAGATGTATACTAAAACATTAAGTAAAAATTTTGACTGTATAGGCAGTGCATTTTAATGTTTTGTAGCAGCTAACTAACCCTGTTTCTAACACCACAAGATATTGTTGAACTCACAGGAAAAAATTATTGTAAGGGGCTGATATTTTTTGAGAGCCCCAAATGAGAGGAGTGGAAACATTCAAAAGGGAGAAAGCTGCTGGCTGTATTTATTAATCAACAATTATCCAATTGTGTGCCAGGCAAAAGAAATGTAAGGCATGATTTCTGCAGTTAAGGAGCTTACAATCTATTTCAGAAGACTGACTCATGAAACAATTATAGCAATTAAGTGCAAAATTGTGTGGTGCTGGTTCTCAATGCAGCAGAAGTCCAGGAAAGGGAGGAATCAATGTGAGCTGCAGAATATCAGGGAAGGCTATTAAGTTAAGGCTTCAAATAAAAATGTGATTTTTCAGACTTAGGAAGAGAAATGCAGAAAATGAGAAATAATTTTAAGACCCTGATTGTGACACTGTTCTTTGCTTTCCAATTCTATACCTGAAAAATGATACTGACTTATACCACACACACTTAAACTAAAATATTTTTTCTCATAGTTGACACAAAATGCTTCCTCACATGAGGCCTGCTATAAAGCATCACGAATTCATGATGCAAACATAGAAAATAGTATTTTGCATGATATATCATAAAATTAACCCCATGTAAGTGATTCACCGTTACATTATATTATGAAGTGTGATATTAATTACAAATTTTAAGACCTTACTTGCAGCCATGTAAGTGTTTGATTGTGATAGAGACCAAATTCCAATAATAGAAATATTTCAATTAAAAGAAGTGTACATTAAAAATATTAAATTGCACTAGCAAGTTTCAAGTTTTATTTTATTTATTATTTTTATTATGCTTTAAGTTCTGGGGTACATGTAGAGAATGTGCAGTTTTGTTACATAGGTATACACGTGCCATGGTGGTTTGCTTCACGCATCAACCCATCACCTACACTAGGTATTTCTCCCAATGTTATCCCTCCCCTAGCCTCCCAACCCCTGACAAGCCCTGGTGTGTGATGTTCCCCTCAAGTTTTATTTTAAAGACTAATGTTGACTTCTATTTTAAATCAAATTCTTATTTTATATTTCTGTAGTCTTTTCACTTCTCCGTTTCTTATAAATTGTCTGCTTTAACTGTTTTTAACTGTTTTTCACCTGTATAATTTAATGAAAGCAGTAAGCATGGGTGTCTTAATAATATATATATTTTAGAGAACTAGCATTCTTATTGTATGATGGGTGTGTATTTATGTGTATAACATTTGGGCAGGCGAGGAGGCAGAACAAGATGGCCGAACAGGAACAGCTCGAGTCTCCAACTCCCAGCGCAAGCGACACAGAACACCGGTGATTTTTGCATTTTCAACTGAGGTACTGGGGTCACCTCACTAGGGAGGGCCAGAAAATCGGTGCTGGTCAGCTGCTGCAGCCCGGCCAGCGAGAGCTGAAGCAGGGTGAGGCATCGCCTCACCCGGAAAGCGCAAGGGGGAAGGGAGTCCCTTTTTCCTAGCCAGGGGAACTGAGACACACAACAACTGGAAAATCAGGTAACTCCCACCCCAATACTGCACTTTAAGCAAACGGGCACACCAGGAGATTATACCCACCCCTGGCCGGGAGGGTCCCACAGCCACGGAGCCTCCCTCATTGCTAGCACAGCAGTCTGCGATCTAACCGCAAGGCAGCAGCGAGGCTGGGAGATGGGCGCCCGCCATTGCTGAGACTTAAGTAGGTAAACAAAGCCGCTGGGAAGCTCGAACTGGGTGGAGCTCACAGCAGCTCAAGGAAACCTGCCTGTCTCTGTAGACTCCATGTCTGGGGACAGGGCACAGCTAAACAACAACAACAACAAAAGCAGCAGACACTTGCCCAGACGCAAACGACTCTATCTGACAGCTTTGAAGAGAGCAGTGGATCTCCTAACACAGAGATTGATATCTGAGAAGGGATAGACTGCCTGCTCAAGTGGGTCCCTGACCCCTGAGTAGCCTAACTGGGAGACATCCCCCACTAGGGGCAGTCTGACACCCCACACCTCACAGAGTGGAGTACACTCCTGAGAGGAAGCTTCCAAAGTAATAATCAGACAGGTAAACTCGCTGTTCAGCAATATTCTATCTTCTGCAACCTCTGCTGCTGATACCCAGGCAAACAGGGTCTGGAGTGGACCTCAAGCAATCTCCAACAGACCTACAGCTGAGGATCCTGACTGTTAGAAGGAAAACTATCAAACAGGAAGAACACCTATACCAAAACCCCATCAGTATGTCACCATCATCAAAGACCAGAGGCAGATAAAACCACAAAGATGGGGAAGAAGCGGGGCAGAAAGGCTGGAAATTCAAAAAATAAGAGTGCATCTCCCCCTGCAAAGGAGCGCAGCTCATCGACAGCAACGGATCAAAGCTGGTCAGAGAATGACTTTGACGAGATGAGAGAAGAAGGTTTCAGTCCATCAAACTTCTCAGAGCTAAAGGAAGAATTACATACTCAGTGCAAAGAAACTAAAAATGTTGAAAAAAGAGTGGAAGAATTGATAGCTAGACTAATTAATGCAGAGAAGGTCATAAACGAAATGACAGAGATGAAAACCATGACACGAGAAATACGTGACAAATCCACAAGCTTCAGTAACCGACTCCATCAACTGGAAGAAAGAGTATCAGCGACTGAGGTTCAAATGAATGAAATGAAGTGAGAAGAGAAACCAAAAGAAAAAAGAAGAAAAAGAAATGAACAAAGCCTGCAAGAAGTATGGGATTATGTAAAAAGACCAAATCTATGTCTGATTGGGGTGCCTGAAAGTGAGGGGGAAAATGGAACCAAGTTGGAAAACACTCTTCAGGATATCATCCAGGAGAACTTCCCCAACCTAGCAGGGCAGGCCAACATTCAACTTCAGGAAATACAGAGAACGCCACAAAGATACTCCTCCAGAAGAGCAACTCCAAGACACATAACTGCCAGATTCACCAAAGTTGAAATGAAGGAAAAACTGTTAAGGACAGCCAGAGAGAAAGGTCGGGTTACCCACAAGGGGAAGCCCATCAGACTAACAGCAGACCTCTCGGCAGAAACTCTACAAGCCAGAAGAGAGTGGGGGCCAATATTCAACATTCTTAAAGAAAAGAATTTTAAACCCAGAATTTCATATCCAGCCAAACTAAGTTTCATAAGTAAAGGAGAAATAAAATCCTTTACAGATAAGCAAATGCTTAGAGATTTTGTCACCACCAGGCCTGCCTTACAAGAGACCCTGAAGGAAGCCCTAAACATGGAAAGGAACAACTGGTACCAGCCATTGCAAAAATGTGCCAAAATGTAAAGACCATCGAGGCTAGGAAGAAACTGCATCAACTAACGAGCATAATAACCAGTTAATATCATAATGGCAGGATCAAGTTCACACATAACAATATTAACCTTAAATGTGAATGGACTAAATGGTCCAATTAAAAGACACAGACGGGCATACTGCAGAAAGAGTCAAGACCCATCAGTCTGCTGTCTTCAGGAGACCCATCTCA
>NW_022293713.1:0-1732 GCF_002776525.5 Piliocolobus tephrosceles | reverse complement strand
TTCATGTGAACAGCTCTCTATAGCTTTAATATCTTCTTGGGTTAACTAATGCAAATTCGTCCCAGTGGTGACCCACACTTCTCAACACTGGAGAATTAATAGACTAACAGCTATGGGAGGAAAGAGTGGAATTGTACCTATCACATGCATCTGGTTGATTCACTCCTACCTTAAAATCCCAGGCAGGATGCAAACACAATACAAAACAAAATGTGCACTGCCATGCATTTAGGAGAAGCTGTTAGAAGTTAAAATGTCGGGCCAGGCGCGGTGGCTCATGTCTGTAATCCCAGCATTTTGAGAGGCTGAGGCAGGAGGATCACGAGGTCAGGAGGTTGAGACTATCCTGGCCAACATGGTGAAAACTTGTCTCTACTAAAAACACAAAAATTAGATGGGCATAGTGGTGCATGACTGTAGTCCCAGCTACTTAGGAGGCTGAAGCAGGAGAATCGCTTGAACCAGGGAGGTGGAGGTTGTAGTGAGCCGAGATCGTGCCACTGCACTCCAGCCTGGAAAGACTCCGTCTCAAAAAGAAAAAGGAAAAAAAAAGTTAAAATACCACTTTTCCGATAGTCCTGCCTAAGCCAATAAATGCTAATAAGAGAGAAAAACTACAAAATATTAACCACAAAATCCCAAAGGCCTTAAATATAGCAATGGTGTATTGTTCACTCAGGCTGTACTAAGAAAAAAAAACCATGTAGGGACTTTTATTAATTCAATGAGTAGGTGGCTCAAGTCATGTTTCCTGACAGCCTGTTGGGTGGAACTATCACAAGGCTTTGCCAAATTGCCAGGTGGCAGAAAAATGCCAAATGAAATAAAAGGGAAACATCATTGTTTCTGTTTTCTGTTTTATTTCCATTCTGTTCACCATGTCTCCCCTGACTGTCTTCTCATAGAACACATTCAACCTTCCCCAAGGGAGACAGACCGGATATTTCCGCTTATCTTGCTCTAAGTTTGGAATACGTAGGTGAGGGATGGAGAGTCCCTACATAGTCATTACCATTGTTTTCTCTTGGTCTCAAGGTGAATTAACCTAAAAAAAAAAAAAAAAAAGTTATCCCACCAAATCTAATGTGTAACAGTAACAGGATTGAGGTAGCTACAATGAATATATCTAACTAGAGAGAAAAAAGTACATACAGATTCTGAAAGCTCACTGGGCAGATGTCATGTCTGCCCCCACCCTGGAGAGGGAAACTGCTCATCAGGCCCTCACCCTGAGAGTGACTTCACTGTCTACAGTTTTTTTCCTTTCTGAAATTCTTCTTTCTCTATTTTCTCTCTTTATCATAACTGACATTGAGTTTAGGAAATAAACTCTTCTTTTTGTTTTTTATTATACTTTAAGTTCTAGGGTACATGTGCATAACGTGCAGGTTTGTTACATATGTATACTTGTGCCATTGTGTAGCTTTCTCTTTGCCATAAAACCCTGGGGCCTTGATGCTTGTTTAGTTACAGTCTCTTTTAATCCAGACTCTAAAACCTGGTTACTGTGATTTGTTTGTATTCTATTGTATCCGCATCATGTACCAGTAACTTTGCCTACAGGTTTTGTTGTTGCTGTTGTTCCTGTTTTAGATAGGGTCTCCCTCTGTCACCCAGTCTCAATCATGGCTCACTGAAGCCTCAACTTTCCGGGCTCAAGCCATTCCCCAGCCTCAGCCTCCTGGGTAGCTGGGACTACAGGTGTGTGCCACCACATGCAGCTAATGTTTGT
>NW_022293712.1:0-5737 GCF_002776525.5 Piliocolobus tephrosceles | reverse complement strand
GGAGGCCATGCAACTGGGCTCGAGTCTTGCTTCATTCAACTGAACCAGGAAAGAAACAGATCCACGCACTCGGATACCCATTTCTGTCATTCTAGGAGGTAAATGATTTCGTTCCTACAAGCCAGACAGTAGCCAGCTTTCACTAAAGAAGAGTCGACTCCTTAGTATCTTGCTGTGCTGTTGGTTCTGATGCATAAGCAAACACTGTTTTTAACGGAAGCTCCTTTTTTTTCCACCTCAGGACCTGCGCCCAAGACTGACTAGATATAGGCAGGACAAGGTACAGGAGTTTTCAACAGAAAGTGGAGTTGCCAGGAGATATGCTGGGCACTTGCACTGTGACTTTGGAGTGCCTAGAAAAGCTCCGGGGTCCCCAGTGCTTACTTAGATAAATGGCATTTAAAATAGTGCAGCCTTTTATCATTGCTTGGTCTAATTTAGCTCCTCTTAATGACATTCTTACTGAAAGGTGGTCATTGCTATCATTTTCTTTTGGGTGTGGCAGTTAGGTATGCAGCGTGAACTGAACGGGTTTCACATGGAATTAAAGTCAGAATGTCCGAAAAGGACATTTGTGTTTTTCCTTCAATGGTGCCTTGAAATTGGGCTCCCTCCCTCTCGCTGTGTGGGGAACTGGGAGGGTAACCCATGCTTGCTTTGTGATGGACAGCTAGAATGTAAAAGCTTAAACTATGGGGAAAGTCTGGCCTGTTTTCCAAGGCTTCCTCCAGCCCGCCACCCAAGAACTTTCCTGGATGCCAACCTGGGTCCCCTTTGCCTTTGGGCTTTTTGCCCTTTGAAACTGTGAATGCTTCAAGAGCCACATAAATGCTCTGGCAGTGTCTCCACGTAACTAGTAACTTGTCCTGGCTGGATTCGTTGTGAAATGGAATTGTTCTCATTTACTTTGGTTGCAAGTAAGGAAGGTCTGTGAGCATTGGCCTGGAAATGAGCCCTCTAGTGTAGAGGGGCTATTCTGAGGGTTTAAACTACATGGGAAGACATTGGGTTCAAGGTTATAGGAAAGGCTGTAAGCCTGGGATTGTGGGCAATGGCCAGAGCCGGGCCTTGGGTGTTCCTTGGGGGGTCCCTGTGAAGGTGAGACAGAAAGGCCTTGTGGGTGAACTGCCTTGGGTCAGCCCAGGAGTGCAGGCTTCTCTGAGTGGTACCACTGGCAGCCACCCAAGGCCACTCAGACACCATGACTCTGAGACCAGAGGGAAGGGAGGCTGGACCTGATCCCCTGTGTTCCCCAGCAGAGTGCCACATCAGTCTCCTGAGAACACAGCCGTGTGTTCTTTCCGGTCGTTTCTGTTTCCAGACTTCAGGCAACATGACAGCTCCCACACTTGCCAGTGTAGTTGCAAGGGCAGCTCTGGAGACAGAAGTGGAGGTAGAGGGAAAGGAAGGGAGTCCTTGGCTGGGAAGTACTTGGGTTGGGACAGGCAGGGAAGAAGGGAAAGTATGAGGTGTGTTCAGGGAAGCTTAGAAGGGCAGAGAGGTTTTGGTAGGACATGTATGAGCTAAAAGGTCAGTTAGAACCAGAGTGTGGTGAGTCTGGGATGCCATATACAAAAGTCTGGGCTCTAACAGGCTCCTGATGAGGAGCAATTTTCCAAAACATGAAAGAATTATTCTAAGAATGACAAAGGGAAGTTAATGTAAATTGTGACTACCACAGGGTTTGAATTTACACACTGACCGCCACAGATTTGATAACTGTAGTCGTCCGGATGGTTGTGGTGCCCATGAGGTGTTGGGCTGAGGGCATGATGAGGCGGAGGCAGCATGAGAGGGGACAGCTTTGACACAAGGGCCCCAGCCACGTGTCTCAGGGGCTCCCACTTGCCATGGAACTTGCAGCTGGTTCCATCTGATGCCAACCCCAGTGCACCTGTCACTGTCTTCACAAAACGGGGGTCCTCCAGGAGTTCTGGACAGCTGCTCTGCAGATTCTTATACACCTTTAATTGAAGTCCTTGGACTTTTGAGAGGAGCGCAGTGCCCTCCTTTTGTGTTCAGGAAGGCCAAACGAGATCCTTCTCTACTACCGGGGAATATTCATGTGGGAAATGGAGGCCTGCTGCAGACCTGAAGGTCAGTGATTGTTTAATCTTTCTTTGACAGCGTTATGAAGGTATAATGGGTATACAAGAAACTGCACGTCTTTAAAGTGTACAGTTGGAGGGTTTTGGGCATGTGTGTACACCTGTGAAACCTCCCCCATAATCGAGACAGTGAGTTGATCCACCACTCCCAAAAGTGGCCTTGCGCCCCCAGCAACCCCCCTTTCCTGCTCCTCACTGTCCCCCATCCGAACTGCCACTGCTTGGCTTGCTGTCACTATAGATTAATTTCCATTTTCTAGAATTCCATAGAAATGGACTCATACAGTGTACGTCTGGCCTCTTTCACTCAGCACAATTACTTTTTCGTCAGATGTTTTTGTGCATGTCAATACTTCATATTTTCATTGTTGGTAGGATCCCATTGTATGGGTGGACCACAATACCTGTTGAATGCCTGTTGATGGACATTTGGGTTGTTATCAGGTTTTGGCCATGACAAATAAAGCTACTGTGAACATTTGTGTACCAGTTTCTGCGTAGACATATGTTTTCATTTCTCTTGGATATACGGCTAGGAGTGCAATTGCTGGGTCATGTGGTAACTCTGTGTTTAACTGTGGAAGGAACCGCCAAGCTTTTCCACAGCAGCTGCACCATTTTATGTTCCCACCAGCAGTGTACAAGCGTTTCAATTTCTCCATATCCTCACCAACTAATAAAGCTTTGATCTGTGACCCCGCACAAATCTCATGTTGAATTGTAATCTCCAGTGTTGAAGGTGGGGCCTGATGGGAGGTTACTGGATCATGGGGGCAGGGTTCTCACCAATAGTTTAGTACCATCCTCTTGGTGTTGTCCTCATGACAGTGATTGAGTTCTCACGAGAGATGGTCCTTTAAAGATGTGTGGCACCTCCCCCTTCTCTCTCTTGCTTCTGGTCTGGCAGCACAATGTGCCTGCTCCTGCTTTGCATTCCACCATGAGTAAAAGCCCCTGAGGCTTCCCCAGAAGCAGATGCTACCATGCTTCCTGTACAGCCTGAAAAACCGTGAGCCAATTAAACCTCTTTTCTTTATAAATTACCCAATCTCAGGTATTTCTTCATAACAATGCAAGGACGGACTAACACACTAACACTTGTTACTGTCTGTCTTTTCATTATAGCCACCCCAGTGGGTGTGGTGTGGTATTTCATTGTGGTTTTGATTTGCATTTCCCTGATAACTAATGATGTTGAGCATCTTTTCATGTGCCCATTGGCCATTCATATGTCTTCTTTGAGGAAGTATTTGTTCAAGTCTTTTGTCCATTTTTAAAAGAGAATGTTTGCCTTCTTATTAAGTTGTAAGAGCTCTAGACACAAGTCCTTTGTCAGATATGTATTTTGCAATATTTTTCTTCCAAACTCTGGCTTGCCTTTCCATTTGCATAACAGTGCATTTTAAAGAGCAGAAGTTGCGTTATGTTGATGGAGTCTAAGGTATGGACTTTTAAATTTTATAGTTTGTGCTTTTTGTGTCATAGTTAAGAAATCTTTGCAAAACTCAAGTCACTAAGACTTTATCCAGTGTCGTCTTATAAAAACATAGATGTATTTCCTTATAGAAGTTGTATAATCTTAACTCTTACATTTAGGTCTATGATCCATTTTATGTATGGTGTGAGGCAAATTCACAATTCACTTTTTTATATATGGATACCCAGTTTTTCTAGCACCTTTTGTTGAAAAGATTATCTTTTCTCCAGTTGAGTTACCTTAGCCCCTTTGTGGAAAATCAGTTGGCCACATGTATGTGAGTCTATTTCTGGACTCTTCATGGTACCTCATCAGTCAGCACTATGGACTGAATGTTTGTGTCCCCTGAAAATTCATATGTGAAAGCCCTGATCCCCAGTGGGATGGTGTATTAATCCATTTTCACGCTGCTAATAAAGACATATCGAGACTGGGTAATTTATAAAGAAAAAGAAGTTTAATTGACTCTCAGGGCCACGTGGTGAGGGAGGCTTCACAATCATGGTGGGAGGCAAGGAGGAGCAAAGTCACATCTTACATGGTGGCAGGGAAGAGAGAACTTGTGCAGGGGAACTGCCCATTATAAAACCATCAGATCTTGTGAGACCTACTATCACGAGAACAGCACAGGAAAGACCCGCCCCCATGATTCAATTACCTCCCACTGGGACCCTCATATGACACATGGAAATTGTGGGAGCCACAATTCAAGATGAAATTTGGGTGGGAACACAGCCAAACCATATCACATGGCATTAGGAGGTGGGGCCTTTGGGAGCTGATTAGGTTTAGATGAGGTCATGAGGGTGGGACCCTCATGATGGGATTGGTTCCCAACAACAAGAGGAAGAGACACTAGGACTTCCTTTCTCCACTGTGTGTGAGGATATAGCAAGAAGGCAGCTGTGTCCAAGCCAAAGAGAACTATTACCAAGAACCAAATCTGCTGGCACCTTGTCCTTTGACTTTTAGCCTCCAGAACTGTGAGAAACAAATGTCTGTTGTTTAAGACACCCAGTCTGTGGTATTTTGCTATAGCAGCCCAAGCAAATTGAGACAATGTCTATCTTGATGCCAATGCCACACTCTCTTGACTACTGTAGCTTTGTAACACGTCTTGAAATCACGTACTGTGAGTTCTCCAATGCTGTTCTTCATTTTCAAAATTGTTTTGTCTATTCAAAGTTTGTCACACTTTCACATGAGTTTTAGAATACCCTGCCAATTTCTATGGGGGGGGAAAAGCCTACTGGGGTTTTGATTGGATTGCATTGAATCTATAAACCATTTGAGGGAGGATCGATATCTTTAACAATATTGAGCCTTTCAATCTGTGAACATGGTGTATCTCTCCATGTTGGGAGCCTTCTTTAATTTCTCTCAACAATGGGTTGTAGTTTCAATGACTAGACCTCGGATATGGGTTACTAGAGAACCTACTAGAGTGGATTAAATAATTAGTAGATCCCTACATATGGTTATTGAGTTTATGGGTATTGTTTCAACCATTCCTAGTAACCCTGCATTCTCATTTAGTCATTCATTTATCTAACAGATACATAGACTGAACAGTTAACTGTGTGCTGCGATATGAGGATGAGGATGACAGAATTAGGTGTATTTGTTTGTTCCTATGATGTTTTTGTTTAGCCCAGCCCATATTTGACTGCAGCCTCAGCCATAATATAAGACAGAGCTATTTTTTTGTTTCTTTGTCCGTTTGTTTCTTTGTTTGTTTTGGAGACAGAGTCTCGCTCTATCCCTGAGGCTGGAGTGCAGTCATGCGATCTTGGCTCACTGCAACCTCCACCTCCTGGGTTTGAGCGATTCTCATACCTCAGTCTCTTGAGTAGCTGGGATTACAGATTCATGCCACCACATCCAGCTAATTTTTGTATTTTTAGTAGAGACGAGGTTTTGCCATGTTGGCCAGGCTGGTCTCGAACTCCTGGCCTCAGGTGATCTGTCCGCCTTAGCCTCCCAGAGTGCTGGGATTAAAGACATGAGCCACCACGCCTGGCCAGAGTTTTGTTTTGTTTTGTTGTGCTGTGTTTTTGTGTTTTTGTGGGTTTTTTTGACAGAGTCTGGCTTTGTCGCCAGGCTGGAGTGCAGTGACGCGATCTTGGCTCACTACAACCTCCACCTCCCAGGT
>NW_022293711.1:0-1056 GCF_002776525.5 Piliocolobus tephrosceles | reverse complement strand
TGAGATCAGCTGTGCCCACAGGGAGCTTATAGCCACATGAGAGAAGTGTTTCACAAATATGAAATATTAGAATAGATGCTACTTGACTTCACATACTTTTTACAAGTACTGTTGCTATTTGGAGAAAGGGTGCAATCTCTGCTGGCTGTGATACTCAAAAAGCCTACCATTTTCCTATCTTTTTTCAGCAGCTGTGTTTTCAACTAAGCCATAACATTTTGGCACATATTTCCCCACATCTTGACTTAGAGTTTCATGTCTTGACAGAGTGTGTCAGAAATCTCAGAATGGGGAAATAAAGTCTGCAATTTACAAGGGTCAACTAATTACCAATGTGTATAAATTCCCAAGTTCAATTTGAATTGTATCTCCTTGCAAAATGGAATGTCAAAGAATGCTAAAATATTAAGACATAATTCTGATTTGTTATGTGACTTAAAAAAATCTAGGCCAGTAATAAGAAAATATATAAACAGAGAAATATAACTCCGATTAAAATTAAAATGTACTCTGGTGGCCCATTTTTAAGTTTGCTCTTTTGAAAGTGGAAGAACTGAATAAATTGGCAACTATTGAGCAATCTGTAGACAGGATTTCTGTATGAAAAGGTCCTGAGGCCAGGAGAACTCAGAGGACGTAACATCCATTTAACCTAACCTCTGGATTTAATAGATGAAGACTATTACAGAAAGTCTAACATATTTGCCATGTGCAGAGAAGGTGGCTTAGGGTGGTTATAGTCCATTTATCTTACAATTTAACCACTTTTATGAGTCATTTAATTGTGAAAACATCAAACGTAAAAGTAATTTACTTTGTTGCTATAACTTAGAACATTCAGAAATATGGCTATGTGGTATTTGAAATAGATGGAAATACAGTGACTTTATATTAATAATAGCATTGATGTTAAATAATAAAATCTTTGAACATTAAGTAAACTAAAATAAATTGAAGGGCATATTTTATGTAAGAAATCTTTTTCATTTAGTAATGTGAGACTCAGATGACATTTCCAAAGTTTATCCGAAAAACATTTGCTGGAATTCTAGATGG
>NW_022293710.1:0-16239 GCF_002776525.5 Piliocolobus tephrosceles | reverse complement strand
GTCACACCCTTGGAGTCTTTAGCTAAAGATTGTTAAGCCGTACACTTGAACTTCTTTCCAGAGCACACTTTCTGAACAGTGAATCTCCCATAGATTCTGACACCAATTCTCTAATACCAACTGAGTGTTCTACAGTTCAATTCAATTCTGACACTAACTACCTGGAATTAGTGGAGACCCCAGAAGTTAAGGGTTAACTCTTTCAATTCCAATGTTAACTCCTCAGAAATAGCCCCATATCCTATAAGTTAAAGGACAAGGTCCTTAACAGGACTACTCTTACTTCAGATGCCAGCCATGAGAAAGCATCCCCAGGCTACCTGCATTTCCATCTGACTTGGCTACAAATCTGGGAGTTTCTGAAAGCCCCGTTGAGTTTCTTGGGCTTGTAGCTGCATATCCTCAATCTCTGTCTCTATCTTCACATGGCTTTCTCCTTGGTGTCTTTCCTATTCTATAAGGATGTCTATTAATGTATTTAGGGCCCACTCTAAATCCAGAAAGATGTCATCTTGAGATACTTTACATTAAATAAATTACATCCACAAATACACTTTACCAAATAATATCATATTCTTAGGCTCCAGTGGCTATACCTTTGGAGGAACACAATTCAGTTTACTACAACTCCCCACCTTCCTCTCTTCTCTGTCTTATTCTCTATCACTGCTACTCTTGCTTCCTTTCACACAAAATTTTTTGATTTACTAAAGTGATCTCTTTCTTGAAGCCAGTGGTTATTTATTTCAAATTTTACTTATAATTAGGAAATCTGGCTAAATTTTTCAAGGTTTACCACCTCTCCTATAGTTCAAACATTGACATTTGAATTTTGACTCTTCAGTCACCTCCTTAAGACATTCAGACATTCACTGCTATGGTTGTTGCATTTATTAATATCTACTTTGCATTGATCACCATTTTATAATCACTTCATTCCACTATACCTTAAATTAACCTTGTTCATAAGTGCTTGAACCTATCTGTGTGTTCATATAGATAAAAATGGTTTCTATTATATAATGCTATTACATACCAGTGCCAATCAAATCCATTAATTGTTTATAGAACTCCTAATACATGCAAGGCCAAGTGCACACAATTTGTCAAACTGTTATCCAGGGGTCTGCTGATTAAAAAAAAAAAATCATTGCAGGAGCTTGTTGAACCAGCAATTTACAGGCACCACATCAGATCTCTCCAGTAATAAACAATGAAATATGGGAATTTTCCTTTTTGTAATTCTCATTTGTTGTGTATGCATACATCATCATACTTAAAAACAAATGTCGTGTATCATGTTTTATTTAGAAGAGTGTTGGTAACAAGGACTGTATCATATTAATCTTTATAGTGAAAACTTGCACTGATGCCATTCATCTTTGAGAATCACATGACTTATGAAACTATAGAATCAGGACGGATGCTTGTATAGGGATACATATCAAGTATTGTGAAATAATCAGAATAGCGGTCAAGGTATTCTATAATCACATTGCTTGAGTTTGAAGTCCAGTCACATTCTTACTTCATGTTGGACAAATGTGACCTCCTAGGTAGAGAAATTACAAAGTATTTTCCTCTGAGGTTTGAGAAACACAAACACTTAGGTAATCCATATAAAGCAGAAGTCTTTATTAAATTTTAAGTGAGTTCCAATACCATATACAATTATTAATAAAGAAGTATACAACATGGTTATACCATAGACTGATTATTTCTAAATTTTTCTATATCATGAATGTGAGGAAGGTGATCAGCAATATCTATAATAACAGAACAGCTATGGTTAACATTTGATTTTCACATACTGCCTAGTAGAACCTCTGCTGGGTTTTAGACCCATTATTTCTTATCCTCACAGAACTTTGATGTAGTTGAGAATTATGATTGTCGAAGGTCACAGATAGTCATGTAGAAGCAGTATGTGAAGTTCAACCACATTCCTTCAAAGTGCATGTCTCTTCCTTGTATGCCTGAGATTCTTTAGTGTTCATATAAGATGGTATAAGTCCCTTTGTGCTCAACCTGGCAACATATTGGTTGACTTGCATATGAGTCACTTTCTATAGTATCAGGAGAAGTAAACTCACAAGAGTATTCCAGGAAGAAAGTTTGTGGTTCTAATAGGCATAATGGAGAAAATACCACTGTAGAAATAAGAACAACAGGTTTCTGGGGTTCCAAGAAAGGTTTTCACCCATGATTGGGGTGTCCACCTTTGCCTAAAGAAAATGAGACAACTGAAGTCTATTTGGAAAACTGCCTGGATTTTCTTTTTTAAAGTGAACACATTATATAAGTAACCCCATTGGTTGAGTTCGATGGGTTCTTATGTTCACTTTATTGAAGAAGAAACTGAGGCTTTGGAGAACTATGCTTTTTTATAAGACACTGCTATGTTCTGAATATTTGTGTCCTCCCCAGGGTTTATATGTTCAAATTCCAACCCAAGGCAATGGTCTTAGAAATTACAGCCTTTGGGAGGTTATTAAGTCATAAGGGGGCAGCCCTTATGGACAGGATTAGTGTCTTTAAAAAAGAGACCCCAGAGAACTGCCTTACTCCCTCTACCATGGGAGAAGACATCAAGAAGCTACAGTCTATGAACCAAAAAGTGGGCCTGCACCAGACACCCCATCTGCTGGTACCTTGATCTTGAACTTTTACCCTCCAGAACTGTGAGAAATAATAGCTTATTGTTTATAAACCACACAGTTTATGCTCTTTTTGTTATGGCAGCTTGAGCTGACTAAGACAGCTACATGGCTAATGTATGGTACAACAAGACACCTGGGACTTTGCTATTCTGATTTTTAAATTGGCAATCTTTCTTCTGTCACACATAACATATCCTTCCTTTAGGCTATATTCAATTTTGTAGGGTTTTTGCTGGGATTCGTCACATACATTCAACCCATATGTGCTTGTCTTCAAAGTTTGTGATAGAATTGATAATGTTACTGGAAGGAAGGTCAAACAGGGGTAATTTTTGTTGCTTAATCAAAAGAATAAATGCACTTCACTTATCACCCTGGACTATGTTCATTCATTTGTTTAGAAAATATTTATTGAGTATCCCCTTTACCTCAGATAATCCTATATGAACCAGATAAACGGATATCTATCCGGCCTTCAGGAAGTTTAAAGCATACTGGAGAAGACATATATAAATCAAATAATCACATAATCTAGTAAAAACTCTGTAATTGTAAATCGTGATAAAGGTTACATAAATAGACTTTTAGGGCGAATAGGAGGAATTGGACTTGTTGGTGAAGTGAGGACAGGTTTTTTCCAGGAGGAAAAGCAAAGTGAGGCACCTCCAAAGCAGAGGTCACAACATGAGAAACAGACCTTCTAGAAGTTTCAGGTCAGACTTGGAGACTACAAGCACACTGGAGTGCTGCCTACAAGGGGCACCTGATGCAAAAAGAGACAAGAGAAACAAGTGACATCTAGACTTGTTCAGGCTTTCTATTCTATATCATGCTCACTTATGTCAGAAAGCTTTGTACTTATCTGTAGAGAGACGAGAAGGCACTGGAGGGTGTAAAGCAGGGAGTGAGAGGAATAGAGTAATGGGAAGATTGCTGTGCCTGTGCTGGAGAAGCCAGATTAGAAGAAACAGGTGTTGACCTTGAAAGTCAAGTCAGGGAGAATATAATTATAGCTTGAACAAGTGGGAGAAAACAAGTGAGGGTCATTCAGGTGGTAATTCTACAATCAACAGGGATAGATTATATATGGGTCCTGAAAAAAGCAAGAGGTTAAGGGTGATGCCACAGCTTCTGGCCTTAAGATTAGTGGTGACATTTGCTAGTATCATGAGAATAAGAGCAGATTTCAGATGAAGATTGACAATTTAGTTATGTTGAATAAGAGTTTTAATTTTAAAGATTTAAAATTCTAGTTACACAGTAGACATTTACGTATAACTCAGAATTTGAATTTTCCTTTCATTTTGCCTTAGAAGTAATAGACGATAATCATGGGTCTTTTAACATTTGATGGAATTTTTTCTTATAGTATTATAGAAGAGAGAGCTATGCAGACTCCTTGTCAGAAATGATGTGTTATCACTCAGTCTTTTTTCTTAATCCACAATGCTTTGGATGCTTATAATTGCAAATAACCAAAAACCCAACTCTAACTTATTAAAAAAGAACTATTTTACTTATGGAAATGAATAAATGCAGAGGCAGGGTGGGCTTCAGGTGCCATTTGGTCAGTGCTCCAGCTCCATTTTTCTGAGGTTTCCTCAACCTCTGTTTTGTCTTCAGACTCAGGCTGGTATTCCTTATGTAAGAAAAGGCCTATAGCAGTACCAAAGTTAACCATCTGAACACCATGTCATCCAAAGCAAGAAAAGGGCATCTGTATTATGAAACTTCTCAGAAGAGTCCTGAGAATAACTGTCTTAGCCTTGGAACGCATGTGCCACTCCAGGAGTTAAGAATGGAATAAAATCACTCAAAGTCACACAGATTCTACTATACACAGGGGGTTATTTGAAAAAGGAAAATGGATATTAGAGAAGCAACCAACAGCTACTCCTAAAAACATTTTTGGGCAGATAAACATCCACACACAAGTTTCTGTAGCGTATGCCTTTTCCAATATGTTTTCATCAACCTGGGATTTGCTTATTTTCTCTCCAAAAAAAAAAAAAATTTTTTTAAATGTATGATCTAGCTATGACATCTAGCTCTGATCTTGAGGCTCACCAGATGACCTGTCTTCTTCATCAGGCTCATAGACAGCTTCTCACAGTTCAGTATTTATGGGCAAATAAAACTTTAGTCCAGTATATAATTTTTCATAAAAATTGCCTTTTGGAGAAGGAGCAGCTGGAAACAAACAGTGGTAAGTTGTCTATAACACACACACAGGATATCCTACGGGCAATAGTAAGAAAGCCTCTGTGTATTGTTGGAGCGAGTTCTTCAGTTCACTGTCTGGTCCTTGTTCTGCTCTTGCAGGAAGAACTTTCCTGTACATTTTAATCTTCTCCATGGTCACAGGTACTGCACTTTGGGGAGGCTTCTCCTTTAAGAAATCTTAAAAAGCAGTCCATTTCCATGTGATAATGGAAGTCCATTTCCATGTGATCTTCAGAGGCCTGGAGATCATCCCATAGCTTGAAAAACTGTAAGCCATTGGAAGTCAGTCTTGAGGTTATTGGTGATACACTGTCCTTAAGTATTCAGCCGGCTTCAGGTCTACTTTGGTGGCTCTACAAAGGCTGCAAGGACCCCCGCTCAAAAGTTAGTTTGAATGTTGAGACTGATGTTGCCACACATACAAGAAGGTATGAAAAGGATATGTATACATTGGGGCTTTTGTGGGAAGGGTGGGCCAGGCCTCCCCAGCTGCTCCTAACAAAGCTTAAAAGGGCCAGGAAAGCGGCTGGCTGAGGTGGTTTATTGTGGTTGGGGGTTGCAGCTCTACCAAGGGTTCTTACAGGTGAGCCACGGCTTGCATGGTTTCAATCTCCGCTGGCTTCAAAGGAGGCGGCAGCCATGCTTTCTCATCGGCTTCCCCAGAAGTGGACCACAATGGGGAGAGGTAAGGATAAGGCTTAAAAGATGTCAGCTATCAAATATTTTCTTAAAAAAGCAGTCAGACCTTTTACCTACACTGTTATAGTCACTTATAATGTTTTTCATGTAGTAGAGTTCATAGACTTATCTGGCCGATATTTGCAGCTACTGATGAACTTGAGGTTTTCTGTCCACTCACAACAAGTGCTTCTATCTTTCCAATCTTCAACTGAAATGTATTTTGGGGCACACTGAACAAAGTGGGCCTACTGAAACAAGGTAAAGGTAAATTGCCCTTTCGACCCCGGCAGCTTCCCAGCTTTTTCTCACACTGAAGTGATTATTTTCTACAACAAACAGAGATTACTTCGCTGGAGTTGTGAGAGGAGACTTTGGAGATTCGGCTTTTCCTGTGTCACAGTCTTAAAGTCAGCATAATTTTAACTTTACTGTTTCCACTAGACAAGATTTGAGGTAGAAAATCTAGTTCTTAAGTCTTAAATGTTTCAAAATGTAGAGTGTCATCAACATGGAATGCAGGCCACAGGCAGAAAGGCCTCTCACAGCAAAGGTGCGGATCTTCCTCTGCTTTGAACAGTTTCAAAGCAGCTTACCTCTGTGATGAATGAACTTACGGAAAGTACCAAAAATAGCAATCAGGTAGCACTACCCTGACTTTTGAGCCATGTCCCCTAATGCTATGTCCTTTCTAAGCACAAAATCCATGTCCAAACTTACTTTTTTTTCTTAATTGATACATGATATTTTACGTATTTGTGGGGTGCATGTGATAGTTTGTTACCTGCACAGAATGTAATGATCAAGTCAGGGTATTTAGGGTGTCCGCCACCTCAAATATTTATTTATGTGTTGGGAGCATTTCAAGTCATGTAGGTATTTTGAAATATACAATATTTTGCTCATTATAGTCATCCTACTCTGCTATGAAACATTAGAACATATTCCTTCTAACTGTATGTTTGTACCCATTAACCAACCTCTCTTTATCTTCCCCACCCCTCACACACACCTTCTTCAGTTTCTTGTATCTATTGTTTTGTTCTCTATTTTCAGGAGATCCACTTTCTTTAGCTCCCCTATGTGAGTGAGAATATGGGATATTTGTCTTTTTGTGCCTGGCTGATTTCACTTAACATGATGACCTCCAGTTCCATTCATGCCACTGCAAATGACAGGATTTCATTCTTTTTTATTGCTGAATAGTATTTTGTTGTGTATGTATACCACATTTTCTTTATCAGTTCATCCATTGATGGATACTTAGGTTGATTTATATCTTTGCTATTACTAATAGTGTTGCAATAAACATAAGGTTGCAGATATCCCTTTGATATACTTATTTCCTTTCCTTTGAATAAATACCCAGTAGTGGGATTGGTTCTATTTTTCGTCCTTTGAGAAATCTGCATAGTATTTCCCACAGAGGCTGTACTAATTCATGTGCCTACCAACAATGTATAAATGTTCATTTTTCTTTCATCATTAGCATCTGTCATTTTTTGTCTTTTTAATAATAACCATTCTATTTAGGGTAAGATGATATCTCATTGTGGTGTTCTTTTGCATTTTCCTGATGCTGAGTGATGTTGAACATTGGTTTATATACCTGTTGGCCATTTGTAAGTCTTTTTTCGAGAAATGTCTTTTTATGTCATTTGTCCACATTTTAATGCAGTTCTTTTTGTGTTTCCTTTTTTACTACTGAAATGAGTTCTTTGTATATTCTGCATATTAGTCCCTTGTGTGATGAATAGTCTGCAAATATTTTCCCCCATTCATTCTACAGGTTTTCTCTTAACTCTATTGATTCTTTTCTTTGCTGTGCAGAAGCCTTTAAGTTTAATATAGTCCCATTGGTCTATTTTTGTTTTTCTTTCTTGTGTTTTTTAAGTCTTAACCATAAAATTTTTGCCTAGACCAATGTCCTGAAATGATTCTCCTATGTTTTCTTCTAGTACCATTATCGTTTTGGGTCTTATATTACGTCTTTAGTCCATCTTGAGTTGATTTTTGTATATGAAAAGAGATGGGGGTTGAGTTTCACTCTTTTGCATAAGGAAATCCAGTTTTCCCAGCATTATTTATTGAAGAGGGTATTCTTTCTCCAATGTATACTCTAGGTGCCTTGTCAGAAATCAATTGGCTATAAATATGTCGAATCTGAGTTCTTTTTTGTTTGTTTGTTTGTTTTGGTTTTTGTTTGTTTTGTTTTTTGAGCTGGAGTCTCACTCTGTCACCCTGGCTGGAGTGCCGTGGCGCCATCTCGGCTCACTGCAATCTCTGTCTTCTGAGTTCAAGCTATTCTTCTGCCTCAGCCTCCCGAGTAGCTGGGACTACAGGCAATCACCACCATATCCGACTAATTTTTTATTTTTATTTTTTGTATTTTCAGTAGAGACACAGTTTCACCTTGTTGGCCAGATGATCTCAATCTCCTGACCTCATGATCTGCCTGCCTTGGCCTCCCAAAGTGCTAGGATTACAGGCATTAGCCACTCTTCCTGGCCTATCTGAGTTATTTATTCTGTTCCTTTAGCCTGTATGTCTGTTTTCATAACAATGCCATGCTATTTTCGTTACTATAGCCTTGTAATAAACTTTGAAGTCAGGTAGTATAATTGTTGTAACTTTGTTTTGCTCAGTATTGCTTTTGGTATTTGTGCTGTATTTTGGTTCCATATGAACTTTCAGACTTTTTTTTCTATTTATGTGAAAACGGATATAAATAGCTTGACAGGAATTTCATTGAATCTAATAGATTGGGTAGTATAGTCTCTTTCAATAATATTAACTATGCTGATCCATGAACGTGAGATGTTTTTTCTATTTGTGCATATTCTCTTGAATTTCTTTCATCAGTTTATTTTATTTTATTTTTTCTCGTGAAAGTATCTCACCCCCTTGGTTAAATTTATTTCTGAGTATTTTATTTGTAGCTATTATAAGTGGAATTGCCTTCTTGATTTCTTTCTCAGCTAGTTCATTATTTATGTATAGAAATATGAATGACATTTTTAGTGTTAATTTTGTATCCTGCAGCTTTACTGAATTTATCAGATCTAAATTTTGTGGTGGGTTCTTTAGGTTTCTCTAGATAAAAGATCATGTCCTCTGCAAAGAGAGACAATTTGACTTCCTTTTTCCAATTCGTCTGATTTTTTTTTTTCTCTTGCCTGATCACTCTGGCTATAATCTCCAATACTATGTTGAATAAGAGTGGGAAAAAATGAGCATCATTGTCTCGTTTCAGTTCTTAGAAAAAAGGCTTTTAGCTTTTCCACATTCATTATTTGGTCATCATATATGGCCTTTATTATGTTGAAGCATGTTCCTTCTATACCTAGTTTATGGATGTTTTTCTTTATCAAGAGGGGATATTGTATTTTATCAAATCCTTATTTTTCATGTGTAAAAATGATCAGACATTTTTTGTCCTTCATTTTGTTGATGTAATGTATTACATTTATTGATTTGCTTATACTGAGCGATCCTTGTATCCCTGGAATAAAACCCACCTGAATATGGTGTATTATTTTTTTATGTGCTGTTGGATTCAGTTTTCCAGTATTTTGTTGAAGATATTTGTGTCCATGTTCATCAGAGATATTGATCTGATGTTTTCTCTTTTTTTGTTGTTGTTGTTTAAATGTGTCTTTGGTGTCAATGTCAAGATAATGTGGACTTACAGAATGGGTTAGAGAGAATTTCCTCCTTTTCAATTTTTGGAAGAGTTTGAGGTGAACTGGTGTCAGTTCTTAATATTTTTGGTAGAATTCGGCAGTGAAGCCATGCTGTTTCTTCCAGATTCAAACTTGGTCAGTTCCATATGGCCAAAAATGTATATAATTTTTCTATATTTTCCAGTTGCTTCATATATAGTAATTCATGATAGTGTCTGATGATCTTCTGTATTTATGTGTTATCATTTGCATGTTGTTTACTTTCTATATAGTTGTATAGTTTTAAAAGCTCCTCTTGGTATTGATTTCTTGTTTTATTTCATGTTATCTCAGAAGATATTTTAAATGATTTTAATATTTAAAAATTCACTAAGACTTGGTGTTTGGCCTACTGTATGGCATATCCCAGAGAATGTTCCACGTGCTGATCAGAAGAATGCAGGGGTTGTGCAAAATGTTTTGAAGGTAAATGTTAGGTCCGTTTCGTTTAAAGTTCAGTTTAAATCCAATGTTTCTTGGTTGAATTTTTGTGTAGATGATCTGTTTAATGTCAAGAATGAGATGTTGAACTTCCCCACTATTATTGTATTGGAGTCTATCTCTCCCTTTAGATCTAGTAATATTTGGTTTACATATCTGGGTGTTCCAGTATTGAGTATATATATGTTTATAATTGTTACATCCTCTTGATGGATTGATCCCTTTATCATTATGTAATGACCTTTTTTCTGTCTTTTTACTGTTTCTGACTTAAAGTGCATTTATCTGATGTAAGTATAGCTACTCCTGCTTGATTTAGGTTTCTGTGGAATAGTTTTTTCTATTCCTTTACTTTTACTCTATGTATGTCTTTACTGATAGAGCTTCTTGTAGGCAGCATACAATTGCATCATTTTAAAAAACTACATGCAGCCAGTATTACATCTTTAAAGTGGGAAATTTAATCTCTTTACATTCCAGGTCATTACTGATATGTGACGTTTTAGCCCTCTCATATTATTAATTGTTTTCTGGTAGTTTTGTATATCCTTTTTTTCTTTTTTATTTCTCTGTTGTTTATCATCATGGTTTAGTGGTTTTGTTGAAATGGTAATAGTTGAGTTTTATCTTCCTCATTTATGTGTTTGCTCTACTAAGGAGCTTTATACTTTCATATGTTTCCACAATATATCATCTTTACATTTCCAGGTTTGGGACTTTCTAAAGCATTTCTTGTAGGGCCAATCTAGTGACAAAAATCTTTCTCAGTTTTGGCTTATCTGGGAAAAGATTGATTTCTTATTCATTTATGAAGGATAACTTTGATAGGTACGTTATTCTTGACTGATTGATTTTTCTTTCAGCATTTTGAATATATCATCCCTTTCTCCCCTGGCCTGTAAGGTTTTTTTGTTTGTTCATTTTTCCTGAGAAATCCACTGTTATTCTTTCTTCTGCTTAATTTAGTCTGTTGTTGCAACTGTGGAATACATTTTTTAAAATTTCATATATTGTTGAATTCTGAGATTTTCCTTTTTTAAATGGTATCTATATCTTTGGTAAATTTCTCAGTCATATCCTGAATTGTTGTTTTCTGATTTCTTTATATTGTTTATGTGTTCACATAACTTCACTGAGCTTTTTTATTTGTATTCAATTTCTGGCATTTCATCATTTTTTTCCTGAATTTTTTTGTTAGAGAATTACTATCCTTTGGATGTGTCCAGTTTTCCTGCTTTTTCACATATGTGGCATCTTTACATTGATATCTGCACATCTGGTGAAATAGTCACTTATTTCATTCTTTGGATTGTCTTTCATAGGGGAAGACTTTACTGAATATGTGTCTATGTTGATTGAGTATGGTATTTTAAATCTGGGTACATACAGTAATGCAGTCTTTGAAATATATATTCAGCTGTGAACAGCATCAGTAGTATTTGTGAATTCTTTAGTGGCTTGGGTATAATTGTTAGTGGAGGCTGTGGTGAACCTTTGCTAGAGATAAAGATGCCAGGTAGGCCAGTCCTTGAACCCCAGTAGTGGCAGCTGCAGGCCAAATATTTCTTTTTCTGGGCACCTAGATGGTTTATGCAGGCACTGGTGTTGGCAGGTCCAGGTGGCCTGATCCTTGGGCTTTCAGGGAGCTAATTCAGGTGCCATCAATGGAGGTGGTGGGACAGATGGGTATGTAGGTCCATAGGCCCCCGAATAGCATGTGTGGCATGAACAGTGGTAGTAGCACTGATGTGGCAATTCTTAGACTCCCAGGTGGCACTTGTTAATGGGGCTGTGATGGGCTAGGCTTGACAGTTTGCTGGAACCCAGCTGGTTCATGCAGGTAAGTGCTAGCAGTGGTGTTGGGGGCAGGCTGTGTGGGCCCATCTTCAGGTCCCCAGGAGGAGTGCACAGATGCTAACAGAGCTGGACTGGCCAGGGTGCTCCCCAGGTCCCTGGGTGGCATGATCAGGTACTGCCTGGGGGTGATGCCAGGCCAAGCCGGCCTGAACTCACGCCCTCTGGTGGTGCACATGGGTTCAGGCTACAGTAGGTAGGGTAGGACAATCTGCAGTGGTAGATAAAGAAAGCCTGTTCTTACAGTGTGTGAAATTGTGCAGCAGTCCTGGTGCTGGGAGGCAATGAGTTGCTGTCAGTGGGAGCAGACTCAGGCAGGCAGAAGCAGCCTTCAGGTTCTGGGGAGTCTATATTTGGCTCCCCAGTGGCAGCAGCAGCTGTGGTGGTATTCGGCGATATCCCGTACTTAGGACATACTTAGAGCATATATTAGAGCACAGAAGCCACGCTACTTGTTGTCAGTAGCCCCATATAGGCAGCTTTGAGGCTCTGAGAGTTGCTCACTTTGGCTCCTGGCAGCAGCCACAGCCATGGTGGTGTGCAGGAGGAGTTTGCCCTCAGAGCACAAGCTGGAGCGCAGACACTGCTGCTGTTGGGAATGGAGTTGCTGTCAGCAGCCGCAGGAAAGCACTCCTAACCCCTGGGGAGTTTCCACAGCTTAGGCTTCCTTTGTCCTAGGGCAGCCTCCCTGGTGTGCTATGCCACCCTTTCCCTGGGGTGCAGAACTCTGTGTGGCCTACAGTTCTTGGGACGCTGCCACATTGTTGGGTCTACCTGGTGTTGCACCACTGCAGCCCTCCAAGTGGATATGGGAAATTTCAGTGGGGACTCCCAAGATGTGGAGACGTGGGGGCTGTTGAGCACCAGGGCAGGATGCAGTCTAATGGAGACTGGACTCTCAAAATGGCATTGTGCTGCAGTTTCTTAGGTCTCCAGGGGTGCTAATGACCTAGCATGTATTCCCTCTCTGGAGCAGTGCCTTTGTAGGATCTCCAGGCCACTGCCGATGCTAATAATCTAAGGGGCTATGTGGGTTCAGGGGCTCTCCTGTACCTAGGATTGCAGGAGTCCTCGGTGGGAATGTGGACTGCTGAGGATCTCTCACTTACCCTTTCCTTGCACCAGGGGGTTGGGGGCGGTCTTCAGGAACCCAGCTGATCCTGGCTACAATAGCTAATTTCTTTATCCTATCCTTCTGTGCCTCAGATGTTTTCTGTCACTTCTCTGCTGAATTCCAATGTTCTCTCTTATATGTTCTTTTCGAGAGTGATTTTCTATTCATAATTTTACTTCTTTCTGGAGGGGGCAACTCTCAAATGCCTGTAGTTAGCCATCTTTAGACTATTCACTCCATGTTGTGAACTTTTCCTAATTTGGTCTTGAGGTCTGTCTATGGACAGTGGCCGTAAGCCAAGACATCTACTCTCTATAAGAGCCCTGACAGGGAAAATTAATTTCAGGTGTATGTGTCAAGTGAGACACATGAGGAAATGAAAAAAAATGCATGAAACTGAAGAAATGCATTACTTAGAGATCTCAGCGCTGTTAGGGTAGCTAATGGGAAGTCCAGAGGCAGTAGGGGGCTCCACTAGCATGAGAGGACCTAGGGGACCATGCCTTTCTCAAGGTCCATAGGAATTACCTTTTTGACTTTCCTGTGTGGTTTGTGAATGGGCTAATTTAAAGAAAACACATCAGAAAATGGGAAACTTATTTACATGACTCTGGTGTTAATAATTAAGTATCTTTTGTCATCAGTAGTTGTAGGATGTGTTGGGTTTTGGGTTAGTGATATGAGGAACAAGTGGGCTATACTACAGGCAACCACAGGGAAGGGAAATTTTAGTAAGGTCAAAGGTGACAGGGTTAACAGGGATTCAGACAAGTAAAGTGGATGCTGAGGCAGCAACTACATTAGACGCATTTATGACAAAACTTTCCAGAGACCACTCACTAACAATTGTATCATCAATGTAGAAAAATCATCAGTTTCTCACTTGAGGTAGAAAATTCTACTCTCTTCTCCTGCATAACATAATTGAGGACAGTCTATTAACAGCACACCACTCCCACTCTTACTAATATTAAGTGGGGTGGTTTTGCTTTTAACAACAACAACAAAAAAAAACTCATTCAGAATGAATTAAGCTACAAATTAAGCTATAAAGATAACTTTATTGTCTTAAATAATTGAAAGAGATTAATAGGTAGGCAAGCGTCAGACATATCAAGAATTCAGTTCCATTTCTCGCTATTCTGTGGACCCTCATCTCCTGAATGTTGCTTTTTTCCAGGCCCAGTACTGAACAGTTCCAGGCAGAAGTACTAGGCCTTATAGTGTCCAAAGCAACAGAGTGGCAAATTATGGCTTTCTCAGTTCTCCCATCAAATATTCTTAGATTTCAGGTCTATTGCCCATCCCAAATGGAAACTTATGACCAGTATGGCAGAAGACACTGTTGGAGTTTGCCTTGTTACCTGCTCCATTTCTAGAACCTGCGGTGAATTCTACCTAAAAACAATGTGAATCTTCAATACAATTATCCAGACAACAAACTGGTATCCAGCGGACTTGGTACTAAATAAAAATATTTGTCCAATAAGAAGATAGTACATTTTCAGGGTTTAAATGTTTAATTGATTTCCATGTTAAGTTACATGAGACACAATGGCCCCTCATTTTGTTTCTAGTGTTTACACAGGTTCAGCCTGTGCTAGATAATCTCTCCAGTATGTTCCTTTCCTGAAGTGACTTCCAGGGAGGCTCTGGAATTTTCCTTTATAGTTGTTGGTAAGAAATATCTGACCTACCTGGAGATAGACAAGACTTAGGCTAGGAAAATCAAATGAATGACCTTAAAATCCCTCTTGTCCATTCAGGGGCATGAATATTCCTATCCAGATTATCCATTATTGTATGAAAAATTGTTTTCTGTGGTTTCTCCTGAAAACTTTTTATAATCAGTTACAAACTTTTAATTCAATCTACTTTTCTTTCATCAAATAGTTTCTTCTAAGAATTGTACAAAGCTTCCAATTTTATAAGGTTATGCATTTAAGAAGGCTTTTTAAATAAATGTTGGAATGAACACCTATGAAAGTTTATGCTAAAGTTGTATCCTTCGGAAATAAACTTTTTCTTCTCTTTTAATGGTTCTTTGTGTGATGAAATTGGAATAATTACTTCAGTTAACTTTTCCACTTCTAAATTAGAGCCACCTGGATAAACTGTATGTTTCTTTTTTTCAAAAGCAAAGCTTTTTAAAATGTGACTTTTTTCCCTACTCCCTTATAATCTCTGTACCATCAACTCTGAGGAAATCATTGACTTCATTTCTGTTACCCCATACCTTCAGCTCAAAGTCAATATCAATTCTGTGTCCCACTTAGGTGTGGATCATAACAAACATTACATTTCTCTAGTTCAAAAATATTTCTTTCCTGTGTTATTTTCCTTCTCTTTCTGCTGTCTGATAAGAGATAGACAGTGAATTGCCTCAAGCAAAGGTATTCAAGGTTGAATCCTGCATAATGATGTCACTGAGAAGGCCACTTCAAGGGACGTCTTTTCCTCATTAGCGCAAAGGGGCCATATGCTCACCAAGCTGTGCATACATATATTTGCATCTGTCCGGAATGAGACACCTTTTTTCAGTTTGAATAAATACCCTGTCCTAGAGTTTTAGGTCTAGTTGTACAATTTTTCAGAGTTCCATATCAGTTAGGGATTTTTATGGCAACCAGTAAAAATTGACTCTGGTCAACTTAAGGACAGAAAAGGCATTTGATATAAGATATTGGAGTAGCTTAGAGAATCATTCAGAATGACACCACCAGTGTATCACTGAAACAGCAGCAGCAGGAAAAGCAGAATTTGCCAAGAGCTGACATTTCTGCTGTTTTGTCATAACTGTAGTTTTACAGATAAGTTATAACTTATCTGGGGAGATTATGATTAGCCCTGTTTGATCATATGTTCATCCTCTGGCCAAAGATGGCAGACAAGAGTCAGAGGAACATGATCTGAAGAGAAGGTCTGCTTTATTCAAAGTCTTACCAGGACTTCATTAAAGAAAGAGTTTTTCATTAAAGAAAAGGGAGACACTGTTATCAAAAGAATGGGGAAGGAATGCTGAGTATATAAGAATAGTAAAAGTCTGCTTGTGGCAGACATGAAGACGTGCAGCTCAGCATCTCCTTCAAGAAATGGCTCATTGCCCATTTCTGGAAAGTGTGGAAACTGCTAACACCTTGAGATCCATCTCAGCTTTCGAGTGCTAGTTACTCAGAAGTGGCCATGACTGACAGTGGCAAGGGAGAATCTTCCAAAGGGAAAAGCTTTAGCCACTACACCTGGGCATCCTCTGTGTGGAAAGGAAAGTGGTTCAGGATTAGAACATATCGACTCATATAAAGTTGCAAATAACCTGGCTGGTTTGTCGGGGCTCTGGAATAGAATCTTTGGAAGATCAAAGACAAAAAGGTCTAAGGTAGAGACAAAAGGATGAACATGTAAGAGTAGAGACAATGTGTGAAGATCACGGCATCACATATTAGTGCCCAGGAGAGAACACACTGCAGAGACACCGCCAACCAAGTACAATAAATGAGTTAGCCAGTTGAAGTCAGCAACCATCCCAGTGCTTGCTCAATGACTCACT
>NW_022293709.1:0-1198 GCF_002776525.5 Piliocolobus tephrosceles | reverse complement strand
TGAATCCAGGAGTTGGTTTTTTGAAAAGATCAACAAAACTGATAGACCGCTAGCAAGATTAATAAAGAAGAAAAGAGAGAGGAATCAAATAGATGCAATAAAAAATGATAAAGGGGATATCACCACCGACCCCACAGAAATACAAACTACCATCAGAGAATACTATAAACACCTCTACGCAAATCAACTAAAAAATGTAGAAGAAATGGATAATCTCCTGGACACTTACACTCTCCCAAGAATAAACCAGGAATAAGCTGAATCCCTGAATAGACCAATAGCAGGCTCTGAAATTGAGGCAATAAATAACAGCCTACCCACCAAAAAAAGCCCAGGACCAGATGGATTCACAGCTGAATTCTACCAGAGGTACAAGGAGGAGCTGGGACCATTCCTTCTGAAACTATTCCAATCAATAGAAAAAGAGGGAATCCTCCCTAACTCATTTTATGAGGCCAACATCATCCTGATACCAAAGCCTGGCAGAGACACAACAAAAAAAGAGAATTTTAGACCAAGATCCCTGATGAATATCGATGCAAAAATCCTCAATAAAATACTGGCAAACCGGATCCAGCAGCACATCAAAAAGCTTATCCACCATGATCACGTGGGCTTCATCCCTGGGATGCAAGGCTGGTTCAACATTCGCAAATCAATAGATGTAATCCAGCATATAAACAGAACCAAAGACAAGAACCACATGACTATCTCAATAGATGCAGAAAAGGCCTTTGACAAAATTCAACAGCCCTTCATGCTAAAAATGCTCAATAAATTCGGTATTGATGGAAAGTATCTCAAAATAATAAGAGCTATTTATGACAAACCCACAGGCAATATCATACTGAAAGGGCAAAAACTGGAAAAATTCCCTTTGAAAACTGGCACAAGACAGGGATGCCCTCTCTCACCACTCCTATTCAACATAGTGTTGGAAGTTCTGGCTAGGGCAATCAGGCAAGAGAAAGAAATCAAGGGTATTCGGTTAGGAAAAGAAGAAGTCAAATTGTCCCTGTTTGCAGATGACATGATTGTATATTTAGAAAACCCCATCGTCTCAGCCCAAAATCTCCTTAAGCTGATAAGCAACTTCAGCAAAGTCTCAGGATACAAAATTGATGTGCAAAAATCACAAGCATTCTTATACACCAGTAACAGACAAACAGCCAAATCATGAATGAACTTCCATTCACAA
>NW_022293708.1:0-1763 GCF_002776525.5 Piliocolobus tephrosceles | reverse complement strand
TTTGCTATTGTGAATAGTGCCGCAATAAACATACGTGTGCATGTGTCATTGTAGTAGAATAATTTATAATCCTTTGAGTATATACCCAGTAGTGGGATGGCTGGGTCATATGGTACATCTAGTTCTAGATCCTTGAGGAACTGTCATACTGTTTTCCGTAATGGTTGAACTAGTTTACATTCCCACCAACAGTGTAAAAGTGTTCTTATTTCTCCACATCCTCTCCAACACCTGTTGTTTCCTGATTTTTTAATGATTGCCATTCTAACTGGTGTGAGATGGTATCTCATTGTGGTTTTGATTTGCATTTCTCTGATGGCGAGTGATGATGAGCATTTTTTCATGTGTCTGTTGGCTGTATGAATGTCTTCTTTTGAGAAATGTCTGTTCATATCTTTTTCCCACTTTTTCATGGGGTTGTTTGCTTTTTTCTTGTATATTTGTTTGAGTTCTTTGTAGATTCTGGAAATTAGCCCTTTGTCAGATGAGTAGATTGCAAAAATTTTCTCCCATTCTGTAGGTTGCCTGTTCACTCTGATGGTAGTTTCTTTTGCTGTGCAGAAGCTCTTTAGTTTAATTAGATCCCATTTGTCAATTTTGGCTTTTGCTGCCGTTGCTTTTGGTGTTTTAGACATGAAGTCCTTGCCCATGCTTATGTCCTGAATGGTACTACCTAGATTTTCTTCTAGGGTTTTTATGGTATTAGGTCTAACATTTAAGTCTCTAATCCATCTTGAAGTAATCTTCGTATAAGGAATAAGGAAAGGATCCACTTTCAGCTTTCTACTTATGGCTAGCCAATTTTCCCAGTACCATTTATTAAATAGGGAATCCTTTCCCCATTTCTTGTTTTTGTCAGGTTTGTCAAAGATCAGATGGTTGTAGATTTGTGGCATTATTTCTGAGGTCTCCGTTCTGTTCCATTGGTCTATATCTCTGTTTTGGTACCTGTACCATGCTGTTTCGGTTACTGTAGCCTTGTAGTATAGTTTGAAGTCAGGTAGCGTGACGCCTCCGGCTTTGTCCTTTTGACTTAGGATTGTCTTGGCAATGCGGGCTGTTTTTTGGTTCCATATGAACTTTAAAGCAGTTTTTTCCAATTCTGTGAAGAAACTCATTGGTAGCTTGATGGGGATGACATTGAATCTATAAATCACCTTGGGCAGTATGGCCATTTTCACGATATTGATTTTTCCTATCCATGAGCATGGTATGTTCTTCCATTTGTTTGTGTCCTCTTTGATTTCACTGAGCAGTGGTTTGTAGTTCTCCTTGAAGAGGTCCTTTACATCCCTTGTAAGTTGGATTCCTAGGTATATTATTCTCTTTGAAGCAATTGTGAATGGAAGTTCATTCCTGATTTGGCTCTCTGCTTGTCTGTTACTGGTGCGTAAGAATGCTTGGGATTTTTGCACATTAATTTTGTATCCTGAGACTTTGCTGAAGTTGCTTATTAGCTTAAGGAGATTTTGGGCTGAGACGATGGGGTTTTCTAAATATACAATCATGTCATCTGCAAACAGGGACAATTTGACTTCTTCTTTTCCTAACTGAATACCCTTGATTTCTTTCTCTTTCCTGATTGCCCTAGCCGGAACTTCCAACACTATGTTGAATAGGAGTGGTGAGAGAGGGCATCCCTGTCTTGTGCCAGTTTTCAAAGGGAACTTTTCCAGTTTTTGCCCATTCAGTATGATATTAGCTGTGGGTTTGTCATAAATAGCTCTTATTATTTTGAGGTACGTTCCATCAATACCGAATTT
>NW_022293707.1:0-10402 GCF_002776525.5 Piliocolobus tephrosceles | reverse complement strand
GGGGGAGGGATTGCATTGGGGAGTTATACCTGATATAAATGATGAATTGATGGGTGCTGACGAGTTGATGGGTGCAGCACACCAACATGGCACAGATATACATATGTAACAAACTTGCACGTTATGCACATGTACCCTAGAACTTAAAGTATAATAAAAAAAAAAAAAAAGAAAGAAAAAGGAAATATGTTCAGACCGAAACTGGAAAGAAGCTTTCCGAGGAACTGCTTTGTGACGTGTGCATTCCACTCACAGTGTTATACCTCTCTTCTCACACAGCGTCAGGGAAACCCTTTTGGAGAAACCGGTACCAAGTGATATTCGGGAGCATGTTGATGCCGATGAGGAAAAGGGAAATAGCCTCAGACAAAAACTGGAAAGAAGCATTCTGGGAAACTAATCTGTGATATGTGTAATCATCTCCCATAGATAAAGCTTTCTTTACATTACACAGCTTGGAAAATGTCATGGATATATCCACGAAGGGACCTTCGGGAATACATTCAGGACTATGGTGAACAAGGAAATATCTTCAGATAGAAACTGGAAAGAAGCTTTCTGTGAATCTCCTTTTTGCTATGTTTATTCGTCTCACATAAATGAAGCTGCCTTACATTACACAGCTTGGAAACTCCCTCATGGATGGATCCACGAAGGGATATTTGGGATCACATTCAGGCCTATGATGAAATAGGAAATATAGTCAGATAAAAACTGGAGAGAAGCTTTCTGAGAAACTGCTAGGTGATGTGTGCATTTCACCCAGGGATTTGTAACTTTCTTCTCATAAGGCACAGTTTGAAAACTGTTCCTGTAAAACCAAAAGAGTGATATTCGGAGCACATTGAAGACTATGGCAAAAAGTGGAAAGACGTCCTATAAAAAACAGAAAGAAGCACACGACGAAACTGCTCTCTGACATGTCCATTCTTTTCACTGGCTTAAAGTTAACTCTACATTTCCCAATTTGAAAGTTGATCTTTGAGGGTTCTGCGAAGGGATAGTAAGTGACAACCGGAGGCCTGTTTTGAGCGAGGAAGTGTCCTCCATCGAAAATTGGAGAGAAGCTTTCTGCACAACACTTCTGTGATGTTTGTATTCATCTCTTAGAGTTAAATCATTCTTTGAATTGAGCAGTTTGAAATCACTGTTACTGTGGAATAGGAAAAAGGACATTTGGAAACGCTCTTTAGAATATCCTGAAAAAGAAATATCCTCAGAGAGAAACCAGAAGGAACTTTTCTGTGAAGCTGCTCTGTGTCACGTGAATTCTGCTCACACAGTTAAGCTTCTCCTTTCATTGAGCAGTATCATAACATTGTTTTTGTTTAATGGACAAAGGGATATTCTGGAGCTCTTTGAGGCTTACCGTGAGAAAGAAAAGATCTTCAGATAGAAACTGGTGAGAAGCTTTCTGAGGAGCTGCTTTGTTACGTGTGCATTCCACTCACAGAAAAATACCTTTCTTCTCATAGAGGATTCCGAAATCCCTTTTGGATAAAAGCTACTAAGAGACATTTGGGAGTATAGGGACGATTATTGTGAAGAAGGAAATATCCTCAGAGAAAAACACGAAAGAAGATTATTGTCAAACTGCTTAGTGTTAAATATATTTATTCTTCCCGCATAGTTGATACTTTTCTTATATTACGCAGTTTGGAGACTCCGTTATGCACGGATGTGAGAAGGGACATTCAGGAGCACATTCAGGCCCATGGTGAAAGAGGAGATATCTTCAGATAAAAACTGGATAGAAGCTTTCTGAGAAACTACATTGTGATGTATGCATTCCACTCAGGGAGTTATACCTCTTTTCTCACAAGGCAGTGTTTGAACACTGTTCCTGAGGAAGGGAAAAAGTGATATTTTGGAGTGCATTGAGGACTATGGCAAATAGTGAAATATACTGAAATAAAATCGAGGAAGAACAGTTCCAAGAATCTGCTCTCTGATGTGTGCATTCACTTCACAGAGTTAATGTTTACTCTATGTTGCCCAGTTTCGAAACTCTGTCTTTGAAGAATCTGTTAAGGGATATTTAGTGACGCCTGGAGGATTGTGGTGAGTGAGGAAACGTCTTCCGATGAAATATGCAGAGAAACATTGTCAGCAACTGCTTTGTGATGTGTCTATTTGTTTCATAGAGTTAAACCATTCTTTTGATTGAGCAGCTTGAAATCACTGTTTTTGTGGAATCTAAGGAAGGACATTTGGGAACGATCCTTAGATTATGAAGAAAGAAATATCCTCAGAAAGTATCCAGTAGAAAGCTTTCTGTGAAACTACTCTGAGTCGTCTTAATTCCTCTCGCTGAGTTAAGCCTCTCTTTTTATTGAGCAGTTTTCTAACTCTGTGTATGTTTAGCGTGTGATGGGATGTTCGGGAGCACTTTGAGGCTTATGGTGAAAAAGGAAATATGTTCAGACCAAAACTGGAGAGAAACTTTCCGAGGAACTGCTTTGTGAAGTGTGCATTCCACTCACAATGTTATATCTCTCTTTTCATACAGTGTCGATGAAACCCTTTTGGAGAAACAGGTACCAAGTGATATTCGTGAACATATTGTTGTGAATGGTGAAAAGGGAAATAGCCTGAGACAAAAACTGAAAAGAAACATTCTAGGAAACTACCCCGTGATATGTGTAATCTTCTCACATAGATAAAGCTTTCTTTGCATTATGCAGCTTGGAAACTGTCATGGATGGATCCAGGAAGGGACCTTGGGTAGCAGATTCACGACTATGGTTAAAAAGGAAGTATTTTCAGATAAAAACTGTGAAGCTTTGTGTGAATCTGCTTTTTGCTATGTTTATTCATCTCACATAGTTGAAGCTCTCTCTACATTATGCGGCTTGGAAACTCCCTCATGGATGGATCCACGAAGGGATATTTGGGATCACATTCGGACCTATGGTGAAATGGGAAATATAGTCAGATAAAAGCTGGAGAGAAACTTTCTGAGAAACTGCTTAGTGATGTGTGCATTCCACTCAGGGAGTCATAACTTTCTTCTCATAAGGCACAGTTTGAATAGCTTTCCTGTGAAACCAAAAGAGTGACATTTGGACCACATTGAAGACTATGGCAGAAAGTGAAATGTCGTCCAATAAAAAACAGAAAGAAGCACTCGAAGAAACTGCTCTCTGACATGTCCATTCTTTTCACAGGGTTAAAACTTACTGTACATTTCCCAGTTTGAAACTCGGTCTTGAGGGTTCTGCAAAGGGATAGTAAGTGGTAACCAGAGCCCTGTGTCGAGCAAGGAAATGTCTTCCATTGAGAATTGGAGAGAAGCTTTCTGAGCAACACTTTTGTGATGTTTATATTCATCTCATAGAGTTAAATCATTCTTTGGATTGAGCAGTTTGAAATCACTGTTTCTGTGGAATCTGAGAAAAGACATTTGGAAACCCTCTTTAGAATATCCTGAAAAAGAAGTAGCTCAGAGAGAAACCAGAATGAAGGTTTCTGTGAAACTGCTCTGTGTCACGTGAATTCGGCTCACACAGTTAAGCTTCTCTTTTCATTGAGCAGTATCATAACACTCTTTTTGTTTAGTCTGTGAAGGGATATTCCAGAGTGCTTTGAGGCTTATGCTGAGAAAGGAAACGTCTTCAGATAGAAACTGGAGAGAAGCTTTCTGAGGAGTTGCTTTGTGACGTGTGAATTCCACTCACAGAAATATACTTTTCTTCTCCTAGAGGATTCCAGAATCCCTTTTGAAGTAAGACCTATCAAGAGACATTAGGGAGTAAAAGGACAGCTATGGTGAAAGAGCAAATATCCTTAGACAAAAATTGGAAAGAACATTTCTGTGAGACTGCTTTTTGTTAGATATATTTATTCATCTCGCATAGTTAAAACTTCTCTTATACTACAAAGTTTGGAAACTTCTTCATGCACGGATCCACGAAGGGACTTTCAGGAGCACATAAAGGCCTATGGTGAAAGAGGAGATATCTTCTGATAAAACAGGATAGAAGCTTTCTGAGAAACTACATTTTGACGTATGCATTCCACTAAGGAAGTTATACTGTTTTTCTCACAAGGCAGCATTTGAACACTGTTTCTGAGAAACTGAAAAAGTGATATTTTGGAGCGCATTGAGGACTATGGCGAATAGTGAAATATACTGAAATAAAATCGAGGAAGAAGCGTTAAAAGAATCTGCTCTCTGATATGGGCATTCAGTTCACAGAGTTAATGCTTACTCTGTGTTGCCCAGTTTCGAAACTCTGTCTTTGAAGAAACTGTGAATGGATATTTAGTGACGCCCGGAGGCTTGTGGTGAGCAAAGAAACGTCTTCCGTTGAAACCTGAAGAGAAAACTTCTGAGCAACTGCTTTGCAATGTGTGTATTCGTCTCATAGAGTTAAACCATTCTTTTGATTGAGGCGCTTGAAATCCCTGTTTTTGTGGAATCTGAGGAAAGACATTTGGGAATGATCCTTAGAATACGGAGAAAGAAATATCCTCAGATAGAATCCAGAAGGAAGCTTTCTGTGAAACTGCTCTGTTTCGTCTTAATTCCTCCTGCTCAGTTAAGCTTCTCTTTTCATTGAACAGTTTTCTAACCCTTTGTATGTTTAGCGTGTGATGGGATATTCAGGAGCACTTTGAGGCTTATGGTGAAAAAGGAAATATCTTTGGACAGAAACTGGAGAGAAGCCTTGCGAGGAATTGCTTTGTTACGTGTGCATTCCACTCACAGTGTTATACCTCTCTTCTCATACAGCGTTGGGGAAACCCTTTTGGAGAAACAGGTATCAAGTCATATTCTGGAGTATGTTGATGCCAATGGTGAAAAGGGTAATAGCCTCAGACAAAAACAGGAAAGATGTTTTGTAGGAAAGTGCTCTGTGATATGTGTTATCATCTCACATAGATAAAGCTTTGTTTGCATTACGCACCTTGGAAATTATCATGGACGGATCCAGGAAGGGACCCTGGGAGCCCATTCAGGACTACGGTGAAAAAGGAAATATCTTCTGATAAAACCTGGAAAGAAGCTTTCTGTGAATGTGCTTTTTGCTATGTTTATTCATCTCACGTAGATGAAGCTTTCTTTACATTACGCAGCTTGGAAACTCCTTCGTGGATGGATCCGCAAAGGGATATATTTGGGATCACATTGGGACCTATGGTGAAATAGGAAATACAGTCAGATAAAAACCGGAGAGAAGCTTTCTGAGAAACTGCTTGGTGATGTGAGCATTCCACTCAGGGAGTTATAACTTTCTTCTCATAAGGTACAGTTTGGACTCTGTTCCTGAAAAACCAAAAGAGTGTTTTTCGGAGCACATTGAAGACTATGGCAAAAAGTGAAATGGCGTCCAATAAAAAACAGAAAGACACACTCAAAGAAACTGCTCTGTGACATGTCCATTCTTTTCAAAGGGTTAAAGATTACTCTACATTTCCCAGTTTGTAAGTGGGTCTTTCAGGTTCTGCAAAGGGATTGTAAGTGGCAAGTGGAGGCCTGTGTTGAGCAAGGAAATGTCTTCCATCGAAAATTGGAGAGAAGCTTTTTGCACAACTGTTTTGTGATGTTTGTATTCATCTCATAGAGTTAAATCATTCTTTGGATTGAGCAGTTTGAAATCACTGTTTCTGTGGAATTTGAGACAGGACATTTCGGAACGCTCTTTAAAATATCCTGGAAAAGAAATAACCTCAGAGAGAAACCAGAAGGAAGCTTTCTGTGAAACTGCTCTGTGTCACATGAATTCTGCTCATACACTGAAGCTTCTCTTTTCATTGAGCAGTATTGTAACACTGTTTTTGTTTAGTTAGTGTGCGAAGGGATAATCAGGAGCACTTGGAGGCTTATGGTGAGAAAGGAAACGCCTTCAGATAGAAACTGGAGAGAAGCTCTCTGAGAAACTGCTTTGTGACGTGTGCATTGCAGTCACAGAAATATACCTTTCTTCTCCTAGGGGATTTCGGAACCCTTTTTGGAGAAAAAGCTATCAAGAGACATTCAGGAGTATAGGGACGGCTATGGATATAAAGGAAATATCCTCGGACCAAAACTGGAAAGAAGATTTATGTGAAACTGCTTTGTGTTAGATATATTGATTAATCTCGCATAGTTAAAAGTTTTCTTATATTACGCAGTTTGGAAACACCCTCATGCATGGATCCATGAAAGAACACTAGGGAGCACATTCAGGTCTACAGTTAAAGAGGAAATATCTTCAGATAAAAACTGGGTAGAAGCTTTCTGAGAAACTACTTTGTGATGTATGCATTCCACTCAGGGAGTTATACCTTTTCTCACAAGGCAGCGTTTCAACACTGTTCCTGTGTAACAGAAAACGTGACATTTTGGAGCGCTTTGAGGACTGTGACGAATAGTGAAATATACCAAAATAAAATCGACTAAGAAGCGTTCCAAGAATCTGCTCTCTGATATGTGCATTCACTTCACAGAGTTAATGCTTACTCTGTGTTGCCCAGTTTCAAAACTCAGTCTTTGAAGAATCTGCGAAGGGATATCTAGTGTTGCCCGGAGGCTTGTGGTGAGCAAAGAAACATCTTCCGATGAAACCTGAAGAGAAACTTTCTGAGAAACTACTTTGCGATGTGTTTATTCATCTCACAGAGTTAAACCATCCTTTGGATTGAGAAGCTTGAACTCACAGTTGTTGTGGAATCTGAGGAAGGACATTCAGGAAAGATACTTAGAATATACAAAAAGCAATATCCTCAGGTAAAATCCAGAAGGAAGCTTTCTGTGAAACTACTCTGTGTCGTCTTAATTCCTCTTGCTCAGTTAAGCCTCTCCTTACATTGAATAGTTTTATAACCCTGCGTATGTTTAGTGAGTGATGGGATATTCGGAAGCACTTTGAGGCTTACGGTGAAAAAGGAAATATGTTTAGACCAAAACTGGAGAGAAGCTTTCTGAGGAAATGCTGTGTGACGTGTGCATTCCATTCACAGTTTTATACCTATCTTCTCATACGGCGTCGGGGAAACCCTTTTAGAAAAACAGGTACCAAGTGATATTCGGGACCATGTTGATGCCAATGATGAAAAGGGAAATAGTCTCAGACAAAATCTGGAAAGAAGCTTTCTAGGAAACTGCTCTGTGATATGTGTAATCATCTCACGTAGGTAAAGGATTCCTTACATTACACAGCTTGAAAACTGTCATGGACGGATCTGCAAAGGGACTTTTGTGAGCACACTCAGGACAAAGGTGAAAAAGGAAATATCTTCAGATAAAAACTGGAAAGAAGCTTTCTGTGAATCTGCTTTTTCTTATGTTTATTTTCTCACACAGATGAAGGTTTCTTTACATTGCCCAGCTTGGAAACTCCCTCGTGGATGGATCCATGAAGGGATATTTGGTATCACATTTGGGCCTATGGTCAAATAGGAAATATAGTCAGATAAAAACTGGAGAGAAGCTTTCTGAGAAACAGCTTGGTGATGTGTGCATTTGACTCAGGGAGTTTTCATGATCTTCTCATAAGGCACAGTTTGAACACTGTTCCTGTGAAACCATAAGAGTGATATTCGGAGCACTTTGAAGACTATGGCAAAAGTGAAATATCGTCCAATAAAAAACAGAAAGAAGCACTCGAAGTAACTGCTCTCTGACATGCCCATTCTTTTCACAGGGTTAAAGCTTACTCTCCATTTCCAGTTAGAAAGTCGGCCTCTGAGGCTCCTGCGAAGGGACAGTAAGTGGCCACCGGAGGCCTGTGTCGAGCAAGGAAATGTCTCCCATTGAAAACTGGAGAGAAGCTTTCTGCACAACCCTTTTGTCATGTTTGTATTCATCTCAAAGAGTTAAATCATTCTTTGGATTGAGCAGTTGAAATCACTGTGTCTGTGGAATCTGAGAAAGGACATTTGGAGATGCTCCTTAGAATATCCTGAAAAAGAAATAACCTCAGAGAAAAACCAGAAGAAAGCTTTCTGTGAACCTGCTCTGTGTCACGTGAATTCCGCTCACACAGTTAAGCTTCTTTTTTCATTGAGCAGTATCAGAACACTGTTTTTATTTACTCTGAGACGTGATAATCAGTAGCGGTTTGAGACTCATCGTGAGAAAGGAAACGTCTTCAGATAGAAACTGGAGAGAAGCTTTCTGAGGCCTGCCTTGTGACGTGTGAATTCCACTCAGAAATATACCTTTCTTCTCCTAGACGATTCCGAAATCCCTTTTGGAGAAAAAGCTACCAAGAGACATTCGGGAGTATAGGGACGGCTATGGTGAAAAAGGAAATATCCTCAGACAAAACTGGAAAGATTTCTGTGAAACTGCTTCGTGTTAGATACATCTATTCATCTCGCATAGTTCAAACCTTTCTTATATTACGCAGTTTGGAAACTGTATCATGCACGAATCCGCGAAGGGACATTCGGGAGCACTTTCAGGCCTATGGTGAAAGAGAAGATATCGTCAGATAAAAACTGGAGAGAAGCTTTCTGAGAAACTACTTGTGATGTATGCATTCCGCTCAGGGAGTTATACCTCTTTTCTCACAAGGCAGTGTTTAAACACTGTTCCTGTGTAACCGAAAGAGTGGCATTTCAGAGCGCATTTTGGACTATGGCAAATAGTGAAATATACTGAAATAAAATCGAGAAAGAAGCATTCCAAAAATCTGCTCTCTGATATGGGCATTCACTTCACAGAATTTACGCTTACTCTATGTGACCCAGTACGAAATTCTGTCTTTGAAGAATCTGTGAAGGGATATTTAGTGACGGCTGCTGGCTTGTGATGAGCAAGGAAACGTCTTCCAATGAAAGCTGCAGAGAAACTTTCTGACCAACTGCTTTGTGATGTATGTATTCGTCTCATAGAGTTAAGCCATTCCTTGGATTGAGCAGCTTGAAATCACTGTTTCTGTGGAATCTGAGGAAGGACATTTGGGAACGATCCTTCGAACATGGAGATAGAAATATCCTCAGGTAAAATTCAGAAGGAAGCTTTTGGTGAAACTGCTCTCTGTCGTCTGAATTCCTCTCTCTCTCAGTTAAGCCTCACTTTTCATTGAGCAGTTTTCTAACTCTGTGTGTGTTTAGCTTGTGTTGCGATATTCGGAAGCACTTTGAGGCTTACGGTGAAAATGGAAATATGTTCAGACCTTAACTGGAGAGAAGCTTTCCGAGGAACTGCTTTGTGACTTTTGCATTCCACTCACAGTGTTGTAACTCTCTTCTCATATGACGTCGGGGATACCCTTTTGGAGAAACATGTAGCAAGCGATACTCGGGAGCATGTTGATGCCGATGGTGAAAAGACAAATAGCCTCAGACAAAAACTGGAAAGAAGCTTTCTAGGAAACTACTCTGTGATATACGTAATCAACCCACATAGATAAAGCTTTCTTTACAATACGCAGCTTGGAAACTGTCATGGACGGATCCACAAGAGGACCTTCGGGAGCACATTGAGGACTATGGCGAAAAAGGAAATATCTTCAGATAAAAACTGCAAAGAAGCTTTCTGTGATTCTCCCATTTGCTGTGATTCTTCATCTCACTTAGATGAAGCTTTCTTTACATTATGCAGCTTGGAAACTCCCTCGTGGATGGATTCAAGAAGGGATATTTGGGATCACTTTCGAGCCAATGGTCAAATAGGAAATATAGTCAGATAAAAAGTGCGGAGAAGGTTTCTGAGAAACTGCTTGGTGATGGGTGCATTCCACTCAGGGAGTTATAACTATCTTCTCATAAGGCACAGTTTGAACACTGTTCCTATAAAACCAAAAGAGTTATATTCAAAGCACATTGAAGACTATGGCAAAAAGTGAAATGTCGTGCAATAAAAAGCAGAAAGAAGCACCCGATGAAACTGCTCTCTGACCTGTCCATTCTTTTCAGAGGATTAAAGCTTACTCTACATTTCCCAGTTTCAAGTCGGTCTTTGAATGTTCTGGGAAGGGATATTAAGTGACAACTGGAGGGTTGTGTCAAGCAAGGAAATGTCTTCCATCGAAAATTGGAGAGAAGCTTTCTGCGCAACTCTTTTGTGAAATTTGTATTCATCTCATAGAGTTAAATCATTCTTTGGATTCAGCAGTTTGAAATCACTGTCTGTGGAATCTGAGAAAGGACATTTGGAAACACTCTTTTTTTTAAATTATAATTTAAATTCTAGGGTACATGTGCGTAACGTGCAGGTTTGTTACATATGTATATCTGTGCCATGTTGGTGTGCTGCACCCATCAACTCGTCAGCACCCATCAATTCATCATTTATATCAGGTATAACTCCCCAATGCAATCCCTCCCCCTCCCCCCTCCCCATGATAGGCCCCAGTGTGTGATGTTCCCCTTCCCGAGTCCAAGTGAACTCATTGTTCAGTTCCCACCTATGAGTGAGAACATGCGGTGTTTGGTTTTCTCTTCTTGTGATAGTTTGCTAAGAATGATG